>NW_013671407.1:36058-38941 GCF_000517525.1 Limulus polyphemus | reverse complement strand
CATTATAATGCCCCCCACGGCTGAAAAGGGCGAGCATGTTTGGTGGGACGGGGATTCGATCCCGCGGCCCTCAGATTGCGAGTCGAGCGTCCTGACCACCTGGCCATGCCGGACCGCGAAATAAAGTAACTACAGAGTGCGCGTGTCAACAAACTTCCATCAAGGCTATCGTAATTTCATTGTATTACTGCTATCTTTCTAGTACGTTCACCAATTTCTCGGATAAGCCTTTAATTGTTTAGTATATCCTGTTGCGCAGTGAAAACGAGCACTACGTCATCAGTATATTGACATCCTGCATCTTACACTAAATTTAAAAGTTGTGATTACTTGTTTGTTTCTTGGTTGTTAAGTACAAAACTACATAATGGGCTATCTGTGCAATATGGGCATCGAAAGCCGATTTTTAACGTTATAAGCCTTCAGACTTACCGCTAAGCCACTAGGGGGCGCATTAGTTGTGAATTTACAAACGAACATAAAATAATAATGTTTCTTGGTTGTTAAGCGCAAAACTACATAAAGGGCTATCTGTGCAACGTGGGCATCGAAAGCCGATTTTTAGCGTTATAAGCCTTCAGACTTACCGCTAAACCACTAGGGGGCGCAATAGCTGTGAATTTACAAACGAACATAAAATAATAAAAACACGATAAAAACTGCTTCGGTAATGAACGGTTTTTATTTCATTTGTTGCACTAAACAAACTTACTTGTGGTTTTTGTTTCTTTTTAAGTAAGAATTTACGTCAAATTACAACATAATAGGCTCTTAAACGTTTAATTCACGAGCAGTTCCATAAACGAACGTTGGTCACGTGCAAGCAACGGTTGCCATAAAATATCAACATCATCATTAAACCTACCGCCTGGGATCGAGAATAGGCTAGTTAAATTGTTACCAAGTTCTTTTTTTTTTTAAATGTTGATTCTTAGAATGATACATAGCCTTCCATTTATTTTGGTCCTGCGTCCATTTTTTATGTTGATTAACTTAATTGTATTAAATATAACATAAAGTTACTTGCAGGCACGTGCGTGTGTGTGTGTATATAAAACATATTTAAAAAGTATAAATAAAAATCCTCGGATTACGTCAATACTTCCCATCATGGTTTCCCAAAATTAGCACCCCCCCCCCCAAATCTGCCTAGGTCCCTAGCACATGGTTATTGAACGTTTCAGAACGTTTCAGTAAATACAGAACAGTCTCAAAATTAAAAATGCCCCCCCCCCCAGTGGCACAGCCGTATGTCTGCAGACATACAACGCTAGAAACCGGGTTTCGATACCCGTGGTGGGCAGATCACAGACAGCCCATTGCGTAGCTTTGTGCTTAACTTCAAACAATAACAAAAAAAAAAAACCCTCAAAATTAACAATATTTAATTTGTCATTTCCGTGATTGTGTCGACAGTGAAGTAACCAGTTGTGGACATTAGAGGTGTTTGTTTAAACTAAAGAGAAATGAAACGTGTGCTCAGAATCACGTGCTAATAACAAAGTTAAAATAATAATAATAAAAAAAAAAGCCGAGTGTTGGTGTCTGAAAGCAGTTGAAAACTCCCCGATAAACGAATGTATAGATATATACCACGTCTGAAAATCAATAAAAGAAGGATAGACAGACAGATTTATCAAGCACAAAACGCCACAACTGGAATACATTAAATAGCAAAATGAAGAAAAAAAAAACACGTGCAACTCCCACGTGTAAATCCCGTAACAACACCTCGCTGTTCAATACAATCACAGAGGACTTGAAAAAATTAAATAAATCTATACAATATCAGTAAGACAGGAAGTCAGTCGATCACACTAGATGAAACCGATACGTGTACAAACTGTTTACGTGTCTAAGTTGATGGGTGGAGCAGAAAGGCCTTGAAACAAGCGGGCTCGTTAAAGCAATTTTACACTTTCTCAGACTTTCGTCAACAGGTTTAATAGCAGAACCTAAAAAGTATCAGCCGCCTGCTCGGATGATCACCGCGGACCAATCAAACATGGACGATATGAAACAGGATATTTTCTTATCTAAATAAATTGACTTCAATAAATGTATTTACGATTTTCTAGGTCAATACTACGACACCGTGTAACTATGTAATAATACTGTACCCTGGATATCATCACAGTGACGTCACAAGGCATTTCTAATTGTCGTCCTTACGTCAGTCACGATAATTTTAATATATTCATGGAACGACATAAATTCCCACAGTTCAGCTGGCTGTACGTACACAAGAACACAAAACTGTCACAGTACGGATGGGCAGGGTGTGGCCTGGTGTTAGTGTGCCCGGATTGTGAATCGCAGGGTTCGTGGTTCGCGACCCGTGGCTACAAAAATGAGCCGTTATATAAGAATGACGGACAAATGTCACTCTTCGATCAGACAAGAGTTGGCGGTGGGTGCTGTTAACTAGCTGCCTTCCCTCTAGTTCATCAGTTCAAAAATGGGAGATGGTTGTGCACAGACAACTCTCGTGTAGGTTTGCGCGGACATTCTAATACAAACAAGGTATAAAAAACTAAGTTTGTTAACGATACCCAAACTGATAAATGTCCTAAGGACAAAGAAGTTCAATTCGTGTAAAACCACTACACTTTACTCAGCGCAATACTGTAAAGGAAAAGACTGACCATTACCTACCAGACTATGGTCTACACCAGTGGTTACAGACTGACCATTACCTACCAGAATACGGTCTACACCAGTGGTTACAGACTGACCATTACCTACCAGACCACGGTCTACACCAGTGGTTACAGACTGACCATTACCTACCAGAATACGGTTTACACCAGTGGTTACAGACTGACCATTACCATCCAGAATACGGTCTACACCAGTGGTTACAGACTGACCATTACCTACCAG
>NW_013671407.1:34109-35413 GCF_000517525.1 Limulus polyphemus | reverse complement strand
CACGGTCTACACCAGTGGTTACAGACTGACCATTACCTACCAGTCCACAGTCTACACCAGTGGTTACAGACTGACCATTACCTACCAGACCACGGTCTACACCAGTGGTTACAGACTGACCATTACCTACCAGACCACGGTCTACACCAGTGGTTACAGACTGACCATTACCTACCAGACCACGGTCTACACCAGTGGTTACAGACTAACCATTACCTACCAGACCACGGTCTACACCAGTGGTTACAGACTGACCATTACCTACCAGTCCACAGTCTACACCAGTGGTTACAGACTGACCATTACCTACCAGACCACGGTTCTACACCAGTGGTTACAGACTGACCATTACCTACCAGAATACGGTCTACACCAGTGTTTACAGACTGACCATTATCTACCAGACTATGGTCTACACCAGGGATTCCCAAACTGGAGGTCGCAGGAAAGTTTGTGAGGGATTGTAGTAAACAGACAATACTGTTAAGGTTCTTAATATCTATAGGTTTATTAGGTGGGTTAAGATCAACTCAGGTTCACTACCTGTATGTGGTTAGCTGAGAGGTTAGGTTAAGATCAAGATAGGTTCACTAGCTGTCTGGCCAGTTGCGACATTAGGTTAAAGTAAGGTTAGGCTCGTTGTTCATCTGTCTAGCTAACTGTAAAGTTAGGGAAAGTTTATTGCAAAGTTGAAATCAGGTTAGCTATTCATTTGTCTGGCTATCAGTGAAGTCAAATTAAGGTTAACTAACCACCAATCTAATTAGCTGTCAGGTTAGCTAACGATCTGTCTGTAAGGTATAAAACATTTTCACCAACAACTGCAAACTGGTATCCCTTGCTCCGGCTAAACACTATATCGTAATTGACTGTCGTTCTCATAATCGGAAAATTGTAAATAAATAATCTGATAATCAGGAGCACCTAAAATATAGAAGTTTGTACGTACTTACACACACCTAAAAAAAGGCTTTCTAAAATCAATCATTCCTGCATTACAGTGTGATCCACAAACCTGTAGAGTTAAGGCGGTTTATCAACCACAAACCTGTAGAGTTAAGACGGTTTATCAACCACAAACCTGTAGAGTTAAGACGGTTTATCAACCACAAACCTGTAGAGTTAAGACGGTTTATCAACCACAAACCTGTAGAGCTAAGACGGTTTATCAATCACAAACCTGTAGAGCTAAGACGGTTTATCAATCACAAACCTGTAGAGCTAAGACGGTTTATCAACCACAAACCTGTAGAGCTAAGTCCGTTTATCAACCACAAACCTGTAGAGCTAAGTCCGTTTATCAA
>NW_013671407.1:30052-33109 GCF_000517525.1 Limulus polyphemus | reverse complement strand
TGTAAGTGTCATGGAAAGACGCCGTTTCGGGTTTGAATCCAGTAGTCACGGTTAATATAAAAAAATCAGGTGCTCTCAATCGTCGTTGCCGCCCCCCCCCTCACTCTCAAATTACAATATGTTCCGCCGTAATGTTGTGAAAATGATTACAATTATAGACGGCCCCCTAAATGCTTCCTGTCCAAATGTATAATACCTATACGTTACAGAGTTACTAAGAGGTTAAGTGTTGGAAGGTGGTCTCTCGTGTGTTGGAAATAGTTAAAATAAAAACCAAAAAACAGGCTTCACTACAATACAGTGATATAATACCTATACGTTACAGAGTGTGATTTACAGAGTTACTAAGAGGTTAAGTGTTGGAAGGTGGTCTCTCGTGTGTTGGAAATAGCTAAAATAAAAACAAAAAACAGGCTTCACTACAATACAGTGCTGTTTAATTGAAGCCTAACAGCATCTAGGAGTTTCACTTAGAAACCATATCTACCAATATGTCCTTCCCACGGGTTACTGAAGAGAGGAATTAGAAGTTGTTTTTCTACCCACCGCTCCAGCCCACAGGCTAAAGGCTCCTAAGCTAGCCTCCACCTACTCTTATGACAAATCACCTAACCAGGAAAACTGAACTTTGAGTAGAGACAGAGAGGCTACTTACTGCTGACCACTTAGTAGCTCTCGTCACGTTAAAAGCGTGATTATACATCTGTCGCGTTTTCTGAAACTCGGTGGTCAATGTCCAGCAAGCTGTATAAAACGAACAAGAAAAAGGCTTAAAAACCAAATGTAGTAAATGTCATTAGTTCTGGCCTTTACTTATAACAGACAGTGTCAGATACTGTTAATTCACTGACCCTAACGAAATACACATCTTTACAGATCTTTCAAGGGATCTCCATAAAAGATAAGGTAAAAAACAGTCCGAAAAACACGTTAAACCTAAAACATACGTCCAAGGCCTTGTCCGTTTGTGTATATAAACTGTTTTATCCTGGAAGTTATAATTGTTACGACCTCGGTTTGACTCCAAGACACCGAGGTCATAGGTCAGAAGGAAGCAACGTTCTATGTTTCACAAACAATTCATTTTTGAATAAATTCAAGAATATATATAAAAAAAACTCTATTAATTACGATTATAAACTTGAAACTAAAACTAACTGAAAAGTTAGTTAGGCACTGAAACTAACTGAAAAGTTAGTTAGGCACTGAAACTAACGAGCACCAACGTAATATATGTTGGACTGAAACAATCTTTTTTTTTATTTTTTATGTTAAATGTCAGCACGGCTTTAGACATTCACTGAAGTCATATTCCAATGAAACTGTAAACTACCAACTATTGCAATGAACTAGGCATTCAGGGAAAAGTTTTCATCGCACGTTGCGCGTGAGTAACAATGATCGTGTTCGTGAAACGTGAATTCGCGAGATTTGGGACTTCATCAGAAAGAGAAAGTGACAACTAGAAGAGACTCCTTTAAGTTGTTAACACTGTCTCTTACGGAGTGTATATTCAACGTGAAACCCTTTCAACATGGGGGGGGGGCAACCCCCGATACTTTCAACTTAGAAGCTCAAGTTTCAATTGGAGCAAAAACAACTCAAAAGTAGTATTAACATGCAACGAGCCGGTACGTCAATGTATTTGTTTGTTTGTAATTAAGCGCAAAGCTACACAATGGGCTGCCTGTGCTCTGCCTACCACGAGTATCGAAACCCGGTTTCTAGCAGTGCAAGTCCACAGACATGCCGCTGTGCCATTGGGGGAGGGGAGGGGCACGCCGCAAGTTTGTTTCAGATTTTCGCGCAATATTTTGAACTGATAGACTAGAACTAGAATGACGACAGACGGACAGACAACAAACATCGCCCTACCGTCAGCTTTTGTCTGACCGTCACTCTTATAGCGCACCTGCGGGAGAGCACGCTTCTGGAACAGTGGTCCGCGAACCTTGAGCTCTCGGAATCACAGTCCAGCCACGCTAACTATTAGGCTACGCCCGACCCTCGCAAAATTTCAATTTACTTATACATACTTTTGCACGAAGTATAAATTTTCGCTTTCTTTATGAGATGACCCGGCATGGCCAGGTGGTTAGGGCGCTCAACTCGTTCCACCAACCATGCTCGCCCTTTCAGCCGTGGAGACGTTATAATGTGACGGTCAATCCCACTATATTCCTTGGTAAAATAATAGCCCAAGAGTTGGCGGTGGGTGGTGATGTTGACTAGCTGCCTTCCCTCTAGTCTTACACTGCTAAATTATGGACGGCTAGCGCAAATAACCCTCGTGTAGTTCGGCGCGAAATTCAAAACAAACCAAACAAACTTTATGCGACCTGAGAGGTTTAGAAAACAATTTCAAAAAAAAATTCTGATTTTTTCCAAATGTGAGAAAAATCACTCAGAACGGTTAAGCTCAGTCACAGGTAAGTGCGCCGTCAACACACGTCAACTTCAATGGCACCCGTAACGGATGCAGAGTACAAACGTTTCGACGGGTGTGTCCGAAATTAACATTTTTTAAACACGGAGGCAACATTAAAACGAAACTTAGACCACAAATGCACGTGCCCGAAAATCAGATTCCTACAACTTAAAGTACATTACAATTCTTAAGAAAGCCACAATGATACAATTATTCCCAATCGCCCAAATCATGCACAAATCTAACCCAATTTTGTTGTGAAATCGACCACTCGAGGGAAACACAACCATTCACAAACTGTTGATCATCAAATTTCTCGCCCACAGAACACACAAGACTGTCTGGAAATCAATCGCAAAGAGCACGTTTCAACAGAAAACGCCATAAACATCGAAACAGCTAAGCCTAAAACGTATAATAATAATAATGTACACATTCCACACAGTTCAATGTTGGGATAGCCTCCCCCCCCCCCGGAATCTTGTGCCAATGACACGTCGACCTTTTGCCCACAGTTATAGCTGTTACTTCTGGTCTCGTACATTTTTTACCAACTTTACGTAATTTAATTAAACGTAATTTTCCATCTATAAAATTATACTTCTGCAGCCCCACCTAATGTAAAAACT
>NW_013671407.1:25935-29064 GCF_000517525.1 Limulus polyphemus | reverse complement strand
GGATAATTTATAATGTTTGGTACACGAACCAGACGAAACCGGATAATTTATAATGTTTGGTACACGAACCAGACGAAACCGAATAATTTCTCATGTTTGGTACAGGAACCAGACGAAACCGAATAATTTATATTGTTTGGTATACGAACCAAGAAACGGAATAATTTCTCATGTTTGGTACAAGAACCAGACGAAACGGGATAATTTATAATGTTTGGTACACGAACCAAGAAACGGAATAATTTATAATGTTTGGTACACGAACCAGACGAAACCGAATAATTTATAATGTTTGGTACACTAACCAAGAAACGGAATAATTTCTCATGTTTGGTACACTAACCAAGAAACGGAATAATTTAAAATGTTTGGTACAAGAACCAAATTGATTTAATGTCCAAGATATCTATTTCTTGAGGATTTATACTGTACTTATAAACATGACTTTAAAGTAACTCAACTTTGTGTGGGAGTTAAAAATAATATGGACACAATAAAAGACAAAAATAAAAAAAACAGAAAGAAAATAGAAACTCATAAACTTCAAGTCGAGCGTGGCCTGGTGATTAATGTGCCCGCACCACGAATTCGAACGTTAGTGATTACCGTTTCGTTGCCGCAAAAAACAAAAACACATTCCGAACTATGGTGCGTTATAAGAGTGTGTGTTTTGTTATAGCAAAGCCACCGAGGGTAATCGAGCCCCTGATTTTAGCATTGTAAATCCGAAGACCTACCGCTTTCCCACCGGGGGACGTTATAAGAGTAACGGTCAAATCCCACTATTCAGTCATGCAAGAGCTGGCGGTGCTTTTCGTTGGCTGCCTTCCCTCTAGACTAAAATATAAAATTAGAGCATGTCTAAAAACTTCACGTTAAAAAGTGGGGCATGTCTAAAAACTTCACGTTAAAAAGTGGGGCATGTCTAAAAACTTCACGTTAAAAAGTGGGGCATGTCTAAAAACTTCACGTTAAAAAGTGGGGCATGTCTAAAACTTCACGTTAAAAAGTGGGGCATGTCTAAAAACTTCACGTTAAACGTATAAAAAGAGGTGTGGCTACTACTTAGTGTTTTGTTTGTTTGTAATTAAGCACAAAGCTACACAATGGGCTACCTGTGCTCTGCCCACCACGGGTATCGAAACCCGGATTCTAGCGTTGTAAGTCCGCAGACATACCGCTGTGCCACTGGGGTGGGGGGGGGAGCTAGTGTTTTGTCTATTTAAACTTTAGCCCTGATAGCATCATTTATTTTTATGAAACTTGATAGCGATGTTGGTGATCTTATCATTGTTGTTACTATTGTTGAAATATGTTCCCTATAATAATTGATTTTTATAGAAAATTGTCTGGTGGTTAAGGCGCGCGACTCGCAATCTATGGGTCGCGGGTTCGAATCCCTTACCCACCAAACATGCTCGCCCTTTCAGCCGTGGGGATGTTATAATGTAACAGCCAATCCCACTATTCGTTGGTAAAAGAGTAGCCCAAGAGTGGGCGGTGGGTGGTGATGACTAGCTACCTTCCCTCTAGTCTTTCACTGCTAAATTAGGGGACGGCTTGCGCAGGTAACCCTCGTGTAGCTTTGCGCGAAATTTACAACAAACCAAAGAAACCACAGAAAATTTGATAACAAAAAGTATTTATCCGCGATTCTCTCAACAGTGGATTCATATTCTGACCTTAACGGTTCAACTAAACTTCCATATTATTTATACACCTCAATATCTAACCTTTCTCCCCCCTTTTTCAAAACTTTGTTGCATCTTACGCTAAAACAAAAAGATCGACACGTTCCTTTCCCATTAGGCTTAAAGATGTTTCTACATAATGACGGATACAGAGACGTTGCAAAACGCCTTAAAACGTTAAATCGCAAATATTCGATAACGAAGATAATATATTTATATAGAAGATATTATATTTATATAGAAGATAATATATTTTATATAGAAGATAATATATTTTATATAAAAGATAATATATTTATATAGAAGATAATATATTTTATATAGAAAATAATATATTTATATAGAAGATAATATATTTTATATAGAATATATTTTAATAGAAGATAATATATTTTATATAGAAGATAATATATTTATACAGAAGGTAATATTTCTATATAGAAGATAATATATTTATATAGAAGATAATATATTTATATAGAAGATAATATATTTATATAGAAGTCAATATCAACTTTTATCTTCGTGAAAGAAAAGGGGGAAGGATTGTTTTAACAACTGGAAAGTTGTAGAAAAACGTTTTCTAAAAACTCACCTGTTTCACATTTAGAACCGGATGTTTATATCCGTATACCACAAAGTAGGACAACTTATGTTAAAACCAGTTTATAAACAAATCGTAACGAAAAGAAAAATACCGGGACAATAACTGTTTTATGTTTTAATCACTATTAAGTGAATGAGAAATCTCTAGCGTAAATGGAGAACAACAGACCCCCCTATGAACAACAGTTGTCGAACAAGCCAAAAAACAGTTTTTAGTCACATGACGTCTCCACAACGCTTATGGCCTTGTAAATCTGTAGCCAATCACACTTCACGTCACATAGTGTATTTGTTTATTAAAAACAAAGACAACTCACTGACCAATTACATTTCATGTTACATAGCGCATTTGTTCATTAGAAAGAACAACAACAACAAAAACTGCGTCCCCCCAGTGACACTACGGTATGTCTGTAGACTTACAATGCTAGAATCCGGGTTAGGATCGATACCCGTGGTGGGCAGATCACAGATAGCCCACTGTGTAGCTAGCTTTGTGCTTAATTACAAACAATAAAAAACTGCATCCGTCTGCTTTTATGTGATGTATAAACAACTACGAATGTCAGGAGTGTGAATCATTTACAACAGAGATTACATTTTCAGGTGTTTATTTTTAGCTATTTTCGAGGTTTACGGAAATAAACTGGAATCACTTTTTTCGGGACTTTCCTTTTTATATTATTATTGCTGTGTTTAGAAATAGAACCCTGGATTTTAGCATTGTTAGTCAATAAACTTACAGTTGACCCACCCTCTGAATATACTTTACCAGAACTATTTTTTCGTGTTTTTTTTTTCAAAAATGTTTCTCTGCAAAAATCTACTTTAA
>NW_013671407.1:18992-24991 GCF_000517525.1 Limulus polyphemus | reverse complement strand
TACTGACATTAAAACTGCATCTAAACTACGATACAATTTTATGTAACAGAATTTACTGACATTAAAACTGCATCTAAACTACGATACAATTTTATGTAACAGAATTTACTGACATTAAAACTGCATCTAAACCACGATACAATTTTATGTATGTAGTGTGTGTGTGTGGTGGCAAAAATGGCACTGTGGACAAACCAGACGAAACTTCTGGAGTTTGAATTATTGATGAAAAATATAAGATAAATTAGTGCGATTAGAATTACATTAAAATACAAAGAGATGCTAGCGCGTCGCCTGATGGTTAGCGTACCGGGCTGTGCATCGAAGGTCCAAGGTTCGAGCTGTAATATACTACTGAACAAACTCCGCGTTTTCAGCTTCTGGGGAATTATAGCCATAACAGGCAATGTAGCTATTGGGCGGGTACTCTTGATTGGTTGCTCTTTCCTTCTGGTCAACAGTTTTAAATTAGAGGGCCCGGCATGGCCAGGTGGTTACGGCACTCGACTCGCAATCTGAGGGTCGCGAGTTCGAATCCCCGTCACACCAAACATGCTCGCCCTTTCAGCCGTGGAGGCGTTATAATGTGACGGTCAATCCCACTATTCGTTGGTAAAAGAGTAGCCCAAGAGTTGGCGGTGGGTGGTGATGACTAGCTGCCTTCCCTCTCGTCTTACACTGCTAAATTAGGGAGGGCTAGCGCAGATAGCCCTCGTGTAGCTTAGCGCGAAATTCAAAAACAAACTAACTAGATCAGAGATAGTTATATCTAAACTGGCTATTTAATTAACACACGTATCGCAGAACGCCCATTCAGATCAAATACAGAGATACATATATATACTTTATTGTTATCAATTTTAATAAGATTCGAGAGAAAAATTGTTCCGAGTAACTTACTCATCCATTATTTTCTCCCGGGGGTAAAAGAAAACCACATCATTGTAACTAGATTTTAGCGTAGATGTATGTAGAACATATGATGTCGTTAAAACAAATCTTTCGTTGTTAGCAGAGCGAGTTTTCATGTCGATTATTGTCTGTGCGTCTTCTTGGAAAACGATATTCCCAAACAGTAATATACTCGATGGTCATACTCCACTATAAACTTAATTAAACTTTATCCGAGTTAAAGTCTAAGAGAAAATAAAAACGAAGAATACAGATGTATAATTATAATTATTATGATAATCCTAAAAAAATAATAGTAGCCTAAATATGATTGTTATTTATTTTTTATTCGTTAAACATTTTAAAAATAACTGTAAGTTATTATTTCCTTCCACGATTTTGTAAAACATAGAGGGCGTGCCCAAATTACTCATCCGAAAATAAAATGAAAATTTATGAAATAAAAGGCGCCGATATTTTACATATATAATTATAACTAAGTTTTTAGTCACTAGAGATCAGGGCATTCGCCCCCCCCCCAAAAGAAAAATATGGCGTTCCTCACAGGAAAACACTAAGTGTATAATTTTGTATAATTTCCCCTCTTAAGTTTAAAAACGTGATGCATGTTATATCATTTCGACCTCTGTCGTAACGATGGATATGTGATCAATTCTGGTATATCTTATAAACTCGGCCAGATAGTAATAAGCACTCGCGGAATAATTAAAATATTCTCACACCCAGATTCTCAGATGACGAAGAGACAAATAATTAAAATATTCTCAACCCAGATTCTTAGACGATGTACAGACAAATAATTAAAATATTCTCACACCCAGATTCTTAGACGATGTAGAGACACATAATTAAAATATTCTCACACCCAGATTCTTAGACGATGTAGAGACACATAATTAAAATATTCTCACACCCAGATTCTTAGACGATGTAGGTGTATCTCCTCACTTACAATGTACAAGGGTGTTTAATGGTGTTATACTAAGAAGAAACCTCCAGATACATCAAATAGTATTCTGTCGTGTTTGCACATGCACGACACAAATGTACAAGCAATTCAAATGATCCAAAGTTAATGGTTACAAATAAACTACAGAAATGTGACAGGAATCGAAATGATCCACTACTCTCCTCACATCTAGACTCACCAGTGTTCTCTTCCCTTCAAATTGGCATATATCACACCATATATATCCTTCATCTGGGCCAGAAAAAATAATTACATCTTATTAAAAATACTAATCACATCCTTCTAATTATTGAGTAAGTGTTGAAAATATTAATCACCTCCTTCTAATTAATGGGTGTTAACAATATTAATCACCTCCTTCTAATTAATGGGTAAGTGTTAACAATATTAATCACATGCTTCTAATTAATGGGTAAATGTTAACAATATTAATCACATACTTCTGATAAATGGGTAAGTGTAAACAATATTAATCACATGCTTCTAATTAATGGGTAAGTGTTAACAATATTAATCACATGCTTCTAATTAATGGGTAAGTGTTAACAATATTAATCACATGCTTCTAATTAATGGGTAAGTGTTAACAATATTAATCACATCCTTCTAATTAATGGGTAAGTGTTAACAATATTAATCACATCCTTCTAATTAATGGGTAAGTGTAAACAATATTAATCACATGCTTCTAATTAATGGGTAAGTGTAAACAATATTAATCACATACTTCTAATTAATGGGTAAGTGTTAACAATATTAATCACATGCTTCTAATTAATGGGTAAATGTTAACAATATTAATCACATGCTAATTAATGGTTAAGTGTAAACAATATTAATCACACACTTCTAATTAATGGGTAAGTGTAAACAATATTAATCACACACTTCTAATTAATGGGTAAGTGTAAACAATATTAATCACATACTTCTAATTAATGGGTAAGTGTTAACAATATTAATCACATACTTCTAATTAATGGGTAAGTGTTAACAATATTAATCACATACTTCTAATTAATGGGTAAGTGTTAACAATATTAATCACATACTTCTAATTAATGGGTAAGTGTTAACAATATTAATCACATACTTCTAATTAATGGGTAAGTGTAAACAATAATAATTTTTGCTTCTAGGTGGTTTTCGTTTTATTAATTAGGCCTACGTTTGTACAACGAAAACAAAAGTTTAAACCAAAAGTAGTAAGCGAGACTGAAAAGTTTTAGAACTGCCGGTATAGAATAAATGAGACAACCAAGATAATCAGCCAGTGAAATCATGGTTTCTCAACCAACATCAGTCAGTGAATTCATGGTTTCTCAACCAACATCAGCCAGTGAAATCATGGTTTCTCAACCAACATCAGCCAGTGAAATCATGGTTTCTCAACCAACATCAGCCAGTTCCTGTCGCAGATGGTCCATCACTGATGATATCGCTCTCACGCCTGCCGCTAGGTTGGAACGAAGCGTCACGGGGGGCGTCTCCAAATTTGATCTACTCTCAATGTTTTAGAGCTTGGAAAGCAATCGGTTTGTATTTTAATAAGGTGACCGTTCACGAAGAATAGAGCACATCAGTATTAATGTTTCTCACGCGTAGACGATTGCATCAGTTTTGTGATGATATCGACTCGAAACAAAGACTGATACACAATTTCTTGTTCTCCTTAACTATAAAATAAAGCGATTTCAAAAGGTGGACCTCTCTTTTTTCAGGGGCAAAGTTTCTTTGGTTATGCTTGTCAGAAAATGAGTTTGTGGTTTTTATGAACTTGTAGGTTTCACAACGGGCTTTATTACAATGGGCGACAAACATTTTTGGGTGGGATGTAATTCACTTTTATGTGAACAAGGATATCTTTTAGAGTTCTGCTTTTTTTTGGAAGGAGACAACGTGAACTTCAGGAAATATCTGTTTAAGGCGATCGTTGAGCTGTTGGAGATGAAAATGTTTTTTTTTTTTTTTCAGAATTGGTGAAACGTTTCCGAGTTTAAACTGATAGGTAATAATAAGAGGATTGTTTGTTTTTGAATTTCACGCAAAGCTACACGAGGGCTATCTGCGCTAGCCGTCCCTAATTTAGCAGTGTAAGATTAGAGGGAAGGCAGCTAGTCATCACCACCCACCGCCAACTCTTGGGCTACTTTTTATCAACGAATAGAGGGATTGACCGTCACATTATAATGCCCCCACGGCTGAAAGAGCGAGCATGTTTTGGTGGGACGAGGATTCGAACCCGCGACCAGCAGATTGTGAGTCGAGATCCCTAACCACCTGGCCATGCATAATAAGTGTAATTCTATTTGAAAGTTTAATATTGCTCTGATTTAGGATGTTTTTTCCGCTGAGTGTTGTTAGTCTTTTCAATTTGTCTGTTGATTTCGGTATCTTTACATCCTCTTTGTAACGTTAGTTTGTTTTAGATCCTTAGTGTGTTTTCTGTAGTCTGTTTCATCTGAGCATATTTTCTTTATTCTAAGAGCTTGACTTTGGTAATGTTTCGTTTAGTGTGAGAGGGCTTTTATAGTACAGGTATTGTGGTCTGTCAGTGTGTAAAATTCCGTCTTTTAGAAAAACAGTGACGTCAAGAAAGTTAATCTGGGTAGGAGAGTAATCACAGGTAAACTTGATTGTTTTGTGAAAGGAGTTTGTATGTGAGATAAATTATTTAAGTGATTCAAGACCGGCTGTCCAAATGAAAAATATGTCGTCTATGTAACGTTTCATGTATGAGGTTTTACAGGGCTTAGTTGTAAGAGCTGGTTTTCAATATGACCCATAAAAATGTTGGCATAATTGGGAGCCATTTTGGTACCCATCACAGTACCGATAACCTGAATGTAATATGTATGAGGTTTTACAGGGTTGTAAAAGTTGGTTTTCAATATGACCCATAAAAATGTTGGTATAATTGGAAGCCATTATGGTACCCATCACAGTACCGATAACCTGAATGTAATATGTATGAGGTTTTACAGGGTTGTAAAAGCTGGTTTTCAATATGACCCATAAAAATGTTGAGCGTAATTGGGAGCCATTTTGGTACCCATCACAGTACCGATAACCTGAATGTAATATGTATGAGGTTTTACAGGGTTGTAAAAGCTGGTTTTCAATATGACCCATAAAAATGTTGGCATAATTGGGAGCCATTTTGGTACCCATCACAGTACCGATAACCTGAATGTAATACTCGTTATTGAATTCGAAGTTGTTCAGAGTTAAAACCAGGCTGGCAAGATCAGTTACTGTTTGAGTTTCTGATTGGTTAGAAAGATTTAATGTGGACTTTAGAGTCTGTAGTCCTTCATCACGTGGAATATTGGTGTAAAGGGAAGAAACATCCATCGTGCAAAGAAGACTGTTGGGTGGTAACTGTCAGTTAGTATTAATATCTTCTATGATATTAAGAAAGTGAGTAATATCCTTTATGTAAGAGGAGAGAGTACAGGGAATACATTTTATGTGTCTGGTCAACAAAAGCGGACAGCTTTTCAGTAGCCATGTTTATATTAGAAATTATGGGTCGGCCAGGATTATTTGGTTTGTGTATTTTGGATAAGAGATAAAATCTATCAGGAGAAGCTTGTCTGGGTATCAGCTATGACCATCTTAGGCTAAGAAGTTGGCCACTATTACACCTATATACATGTACATCGAGAAAACAGAATCAGAATTTTCTTCCTTTACTTTTATAAATAAAAAGCTTCACTTCACAGATTTATGATGTATATACACCATACTTACATAAAAGTCTTAACTCGTTGGCATCCCGTCCCTATAGAATATTGTTACTTATGGGACTACGACCGAAAACATCGCTAAATGCGAGAGTAGTAAACCGATGAATCAGCGTATTCTAATTATTGTACGTAAGAACGGTATATTAAGTTAGCTATGTTCGTTACCGAGTTAAGTTTTTAGTTCTGATCTATGTAGGTAGCTTTATTTGATAAGATGTTAATGATAATACGTACATACATTTAAAGATTTATAAGATCTGCTTTTTAACTCTTAAACTTGTTTCTTTTCAGCCTTTTCCAGAAGTGACTATTGAATACCTTAAAGGCTTAAAAAAAAAAAAAAGTCATATTTTCGATAGAATTTCGTC
>NW_013671407.1:14651-18379 GCF_000517525.1 Limulus polyphemus | reverse complement strand
TTTTTAAAAAAAAAGACTTTAGGCGCAGTAAAGTTAATTTGTCACCATGAACTAACTTTGATGAAAATGAGTGATTTGCCTCATTTTTCTGATGTATATTTATGAAATATCTTAGCAGACAACTGCTATTCTCACGAAGGATAAAAATTTTAACTCAGCTTTTTTTAAAAGTAATGCTACATGCAGGGGCATCGTTTGGGGATGATAGGGGGGGTGTCAACCAAGCTAAGGAGGGGTGAGAATCTTTGTTCCTGCGAGACACTTCCAGTCAGGCCGGATTAACACATATGCAAGTTACGCCATAGCATAGGTTCCACAGTTGAATTGGAGGGAAGGGGCATGTGAGGTCAGCTTTGTTTGCCCCCTCCCCCCAAGCCTGTTGACTACACGACTTCAGTTTTGCGCGAAATTGTTGTGATATGGCCCTAAATAGTACAAAACTTTTTTTAGTTAGACTACTTGTTTTTTCTCCACTTCTCGGATAACAACTGGATCTACACTGTCGTTTCCTTTCTGTAATTTTTCATCCTTTTCCTCACCTGATTTTTTTTCCACTTCTCGGATCACAACTGGATCTACACTGTCGTTTCCTTTCCGTAATTATGCATCCTTTTCCTCACCTGATTTTTTTTCCACTTCTCGGATCACAACTGGATCTACACTGTCGTTTCCTTTCCGTAATTATGCATCCTTTTCCTCACCTGATATTTTTCCACTTCTCGGATCACAACTGGATCTACACTGTCGTTTCCTTTACCGTAATTATGAAGCCCTTTTCCTCGGTGCGAATCTCCAGTGATTTATGGACGACCACAGATTGAAAACCGCTGCTTTATATTATTACTGGCGTAGTAATACACATATCAAAATAGTCTATTTCCATGTTTTCCCATGTGACCTTAGTTTAACCGTATTCTGCCCGCCAAGGATATCGAAATTAGAATTTTAACGGCGTAAGCCTGCACACTTACCGCTGAGCCACTCGGGGCGTGACCTTAGGAGAAGCCACATATTTAACTGGTTATCTTGCTCCTTATTTAGTACATGGTGTCAGGAATTATGTTTAATATGTCTGAACAAAAGTACATCGTTTGCTTCTCGACATCTTGCACGTGCGTGTGTATGTGTAAAAATATACATTAGCTATTCCCTGCTTTCTTAAAATACATGAATAGAAAACAAAAACGTACTCAATAACAGACGAAAAAAATTCCAACTAACACACACATGCACAAAAAAAAAAAACAGGTAATAGGCAAAACTTACTTGTTACCACATAAGAGACTAATAACGGAAAAGAACATTTACCTCTGACCCTCACCGGTAAACACGAAGTGTGTAGCTAAAATCGTATTCGAGTACGTTTTAATTTGTAGAAAGACAGGTTCGTTATGTGTCACAGGGTTCATTTTGGTATTACAGCATTTAAGATACAGCTAAGCTTTATCAAAAGAGTAGGTTAAGTCTTGTCGAACCTGATCTGATATGATATTATAACGATGTTTAAGGTGTGGTAGACGTAAAGTTCGAGAGGCAGAGTATTTTGTAACCCAGGGAAACGTATTGTGTCTCTACCACACTTTCGAGTCCTTGTCGGTATCTCACAATCCTAAATTGATAATTCTCGTTATACATATTTAAGGGAGAGTTAGCCTCCATTTTGCCCACATGTATAAAACTCTTCACCGTCCCTTCACTTGGATCATGACACTTATTCCTGAGGATAGGAGATACAGAAGTTTGACCAAGTGGGGCAAAGATTTCTTGAAAGGCCAGTGTGGTGTGACCTTAGCTTTAGCCGAGTATTAAAGCAAATATTATTATTACTTACATTTTATTTACAAAGGTTTTAACTAAATGAGCGTAGAAGACCAGTACGAAAAATGTTAGTTTTTAATGCAAAAACAAATATAGCTAAGCCTTACTAAGTTCGATCTGGCACGACACTTCCTACGATAGAGCTAAGCCTTACTAAATGTAAGCTGGAATAATAATTTTGAATGTACAGCTAAGCCTTAATAAACTTGTTCCATATGGCAATATTTAAGATGCAGCTAAGCCTTACTAAGTTCGATCTGGCACGACACTTCCTACGATAGAGCTAAGCCTTACTAAATGTAAGCTGGAATAATAATTTTGAATGTACAGCTAAGCCTTAATAAACTCGTTCCGATATGGCAATATTTAAGATGCAGCTAAGCCTTACTAAACTCGGTCTGATATGACAGTATTTAAAGTATAGCAAAGCCTTACGATCTAACATAATTTTGAAAGTACAGTTAAGTTTTATTAAACTCGTTCTAATATCGCAGTATTTAAGGTGCAGCTAAGCCTTATTAAACTCGGTCGCGTATGGCAGTATTCAAGATTCAACTAAGCCTTACTAAATTCGGTCTCACGTGGAAAGTATTAAAGGTGTAGCTAAGACTTACTAAACTCGATCTGGTAAGCTAACTTTTAAAGCGCAGCTCTGAAAAAAAATTTCAGGTGCAGAATTTTTTATCGTTGCACTTACAATACACTAGTTAGAAAACGCGTCGGATTTTCAGATGTACAACGATCCAAATATATTTACCATACTAACACACATACACACACACACCATTATAATATTTAATATAATATCCTAACACTTTTTTCCTTTCTTTTTTTTTTAACTGGCTTGTAATATTGAGAAGTGAAGTTTGACATCTTCGAGCTAAATGAATTTTATAATTTTTTTTTAAATGCAGATGGACGTTTTAATTGCTTATACACTGAAATGTTGTTTGTAATTCGAACTGTACAGAGTTTCGCTATGACTCTATTTATCATTTCATCGTTTGACTATGACTGGTTCACTTCGCAAATGACATGTTCGAAAAACGTAATGGCATGGTACCGATCCCGAGTAAGTAAAAAATCGTCTGTATATTAATGTTGCCCCCTAGGTTTTGGTGTCACATATGATTATGTTACGAGACAAAAGTTTATAAGATAGAAATATTTGTTTAAAATTATACCGTGTTTTCATCTTCGGTATAACTATTATCAGTAGAAACATTTTTATGTTAAGTTGTGTATAAAACGGTCACAGTCCATGGTTTACGTGAGAGCTTATGTATTTATCATTTTCACAGAGCATGGGACTTAACTGTGATCGTTTCGCTCGTGACTGCCATCACCCAAAAAGACGACCCGAGCACGCTCCCCTTTCGTGCTGCTGAAATAATTCATACAATGGCTGAAAATGCATGATATATACACAGAATTATACACTTGCTTATGGTACAGGTCATGTTGTGTTTAAAAATAGGCGTGATAATAATATTTAGTAGTAATGTGCATGTTATAATTCTTAATGTCATGCTCCGTCAGCTAAAACACGTTGTACTAACAATATTGTTTAAATCATACACAAGTGTTTATTTTACAAGCAGTTTTATGCTCTTCATTACACTGGTCAACCGTAAAATACTTGTTTTTTTTTTAGCTTTAAACACAGGATTTTGAATCAGCATACACAAATTAAAATGATTTGTAGAGTGTGACGTCTAGTGTTACCTTACCTCATTATTATTCTTCTAGGTTACGAGAATTCGTCATTTACATCCTAACTCTCGTGTTCTGTTACGGCTCGCTCTAATTTAACACCGAAACAAAAATCTAAATGTATTTCATTTATTTTCTTAAACCGAAATCCCCCCCGGTGAGATCTAAGAACATACAACGCTATCATCCACGATTTA
>NW_013671407.1:11665-14522 GCF_000517525.1 Limulus polyphemus | reverse complement strand
CGAAATCCAAAACAAACAAACAAACAATCCACGATTTGACTCCGCGTGGTGGACACAGAAGACACCCGATGTGACTTTGCTCTAAAACAAACAATAAAACTTATGCCGTATCTTTGTCTCTTTAATGTCAGTTTTTGTCTTATTTTATCTTTCTTACAATAAATAACTCTTCTCTACTTATTGATTTAAAATTTTGAATTTACCAGTAATGAACGAAAAATAATTTAAACTGAGGCCAAAGGTCAGACGAATTTATTTCTTTCTTGAGTTTCGGGCAAAGCTACTCCACGGGCTATCTGCGCTAGCCGTCTCTAATTTAAAAATGATAGGCTAGAGGGAAGGCGGTTAATCAATACCACCCACCACCAACTCTTGGGATACTCTTTATCAATGAAAAGTAAGATTGGCCGTCATATTATGACGCCCCCACAGCTGGAAGGGCAAGATGTTCGCTGAAGCTATTCAACCCGTAAATTGCGCCCTAACCACCAGACCTAAATGAATTAAATCAAACTAACTCACCACAAACATACACAGATATTACAGGCAAATATTTCATGTTTTGAAGAACTCTGAAACAAACCTGACTTAACTCGTGATCCTAATTAACTTCCAGACTATTTCATGTAGTATATTATTTGTTTTTAAATTCGATGACGAGGAACCCACTTTGAGACTAATAATGGCTGGAGACGGCTTGAATGATGACAAAACCTTGTCGAAACGTTGTACATTTGCTGTTATGTTAAACTTATATTAAAGTTTTTCTTCATTACCCATTCAAGCCGTCTCC
This sequence comes from Limulus polyphemus, assembly GCF_000517525.1. NCBI lineage: Eukaryota > Metazoa > Arthropoda > Merostomata > Xiphosura > Limulidae > Limulus > Limulus polyphemus. The sequence goes on along the minus strand of NW_013671407.1, from coordinate 13,729 downwards.
AGCCATTATATTATTTGTTTATTTTGTAAACATATATTTGACCCCCTAGTGGCTCATCGGCAAGTCTGAAATTTTATAACGCTAAAAACCTCGTTTCGATAACCGTGATGGGCAGAGCACAGATAACCCATTATGTAGCTTCGTACTTAACAAAAACAAATAGAGATTATATTCCTAGTTGTACCTGCCCCCTAGTGGCACAGCGGTAAGTCTGTGGACTTATAATGCTAGAAACCGGGTTGCAATACCCATGGTGGGCAGAGGACAACTAATCCATTGTGCAGCTTTGCGCTTAACTACAAACAAACAAACTTTATTGTACCAAGTTTGTAAAATGCAAGACGTCTTTTTCAGTAGTCTTAATATCCTGTTAAATTATCTTCATATTATACGTAGCACCATCTAGTGTTCAAAGGGTGAGTTATTTTGTTAATTTTCTCATTATACGAGTTTGTAACAAAAAGAAGACGTTTTCAAATCAACATTTCCTCTTAAATTACACGTAACCTTTTAAATATCGGTGTGTCAGACTTTGTAGAAGACTTGAATAGTAAATTGTAACATAACAATTATTCATAAATTCAATTCAAAATAAAAGTTTACAAGTAACATTGATCTATCAAAATATTTAGCATATTTCTGAAAGAAAAGCTTCAGTTGAATTGTTTATGTTTTGGAAAATCGCACAAAGCCACATAAGGATTATCTGAGCTAGCCCTTATTTTGAATTGATGCAGTAAAGGAAACCAGCTGGTCAACAGCACTCATGGCTACTCCTTTACCAACCAATTAGTGGGATTGACCGTCACATTATAACGCCCCCACGGCTGAAAGGACGAGCATGTTTGGTGGGACGGGGATTCGAACCTGCGACTCTCAGATTGCGAGTCGAGCGCCCTAACTACCTGGCCATGCCGGGCCTATTCTAATTCAACAGTGGGGGGTTTTACTGTCCCTCTTATAGTTCATAGTTCGCTTTTGTTGTAATGGGATTCGAACTACAGATTTTCACAGTCTGGATCGCTAACCCTAAGCCGTGTCGTCTGGTTGAAGAAATGGTAATTACAATTGAAGAAGTATTAAATAACTATTATATATATTGGATAAGTACATTTAAATATACTTTTTATTACTATTATGTTTAATTTATACTTCCATTTAACAATTTAATTAATTTTACTAATTTATCGATTCACCGATTCTTCTATTAATCTTTAAAGGTTTGTTTTTTTAACTCAATCTAAAAGTGTCTTCCGGTAGCTCAGCGGTAAGTTTGTTTTATTTTTGAATTCTGCAAAGCTGCACGAGAGCTATCTATGCTAGCCGTCCAAAATTTAGCAATGACAGACTAGAGAGAACACAACTAGTCAACACCACCACCCGCCAACTCTTGTGCTATTCGTTTACCGATGAATAGTGGAATTGACCGTCACATATTAACGACCCCACGGTTAAAAGGGCGAGCATGATCGATTTGACGGGGATTCAAATCCGGGACCCACAGTTTGAGAGTCGAGCGCCCTAACCACCAGGCCCTCCTAGCTATGCTTGAGGAGTTAAACACTACAAATTGGAGTTCGATACCTGTGGTAGGCACAGCGCAGATAGCCTATTGTGTAGCCTTGCACTTGAATATAGACAGTCTAAAAATATGTTAAATTAAATGAAGATTGTAATTATGTAGTCACAAGTTTTATAGTTTATGTATAACGTAAATAAGATTAAATCCTTTTTTACAAATATACAACTACTGTACTAGCTAGTAACTATAAATGTAATTATTGAAATAAAATAGATTAAACACTTAGAATAGTTAATTTCTTTCATCATATTGTTACGACAGTGAAAGTCACGCGACGCTGGAGTTTCTAGAAGGATCATAACTTATCGACGTACCTCGCGAATATCAGAGTGTTTGCCAGGCGCCCTCTTTTTTTAGTATATAAGCCCGGCAAATAAAGCCAGCAATAGAGAGATATGCAGATAGATTGAAGATAGAGATAACTGAGTCAAGTGAACAGTAGGCACCGTTAGTAAAGTGTGTGAATCACTGAGATTTATAGC
>NW_013671407.1:10207-11301 GCF_000517525.1 Limulus polyphemus | reverse complement strand
CGCAACACTAACAATGCAAAACAATCTTAACAATAAAAATACATTGTTAATGAAAGCAAACGAGCAAATACGCAACAATATGTTACACTAATCTTACATTTCATTTAGTGTCCACTAAGTCGTTATTTTCACTCATCTTTTACACCAACAATGCTCTTGTTCTTTTTGGCATGTATTTTTAAAGTATTACTTGACATTTCAGTATTATGACAGGTGTTAATCTGCAAAACCATGGGACAAAGCAAACAAACAAACCCAGTTCATCAAAACAGCTGAATCTTATAAAACAAAAGACTATAATTATTACAAATAACCCTAACCACTCGAGAAAGTATAAGAAAATGGTTGAAATTATTTTGAAGGAGATAAAGAAAAAAAAAGGTGCAGGTTGGCACCATGGCAGAGCTCTCGATTTTGGAGCTGTGCATTGTCACAAAATTTTAAGCTGTAGGTGCAATATAAGCAATCTTTAATGTGGATGGTGGGATACCACACACTTAGCTCATCATCGTAATTTGTGTACTTACATAGAATACGTTTATTATTTTTTGTAACTTGATCAATAATAGTTCAGTTTTATATCCATCACTTATAATAATTCATTTGAAGGATTTACCTGATCTTTCTGTTATCTTATTTTGTGACAGTTTGGTGTAGGATGAAATAAGTTAATTCACATTTTGTTAAAATAATTTCTACGTTAAATGTTACACAATGTAGAGCTAATTTATGAAACATATTTTATAAATTTAGTGCTTAAAGTTTTGCAAAAAGAAAAAAGTCATTGTCGTGATGATTGGAGAAACACTGAAAGTTGGATATTGATAGTATATTAATGAACATACAATTTAATTTTATCATCTATAAAAACCTTTTGTTGCATTGACAGTAACTTTATTCAACTTTGTTGTGAATAATTTAACTGCTTTTTAAACGCATTTTGGAATGAAGCTAGATAAATTATTAAGTTATATGAAAATTTATTAATAGAACTAGTTTAGCAATGCATAACCTCCTATGCATCAATTTCATTACTTTGTTAACAAGACATGTATTCTTCATTTTGTATGTTGTAACTTCTTTACTGAAGTGTG
>NW_013671407.1:7501-9342 GCF_000517525.1 Limulus polyphemus | reverse complement strand
CGTTAATCCACTACCCATCTTCCAGCCCGTAGAGTTATATTTAGCATGTGAAGATGGAATTTTTCCAATTAAATTAGAATCTCCTGAGATTGTGATTGACACAGGTTGTGACAACACTATTTCCACGGAACATTTGGAAGAGTCTGCTATAAAAAATTCTGATGGGCTAAAGAAAGAAGCATGTCTTGATAATGATCCACAGTCCACTTGTACAGATCATCCACCAGAGAATTTGAACGATGCTGCACTAAATTATCAACAGGACTGGAGAGTTAAGGATGTTGAAACTTGTACAGATCATCCACCAGAGAATTTGAACGATGCTGCACTAAATTATCAACAGGACTGGAGAGTTGAAGATGTTGACTGTGACCCAGTCCTGTCCACTGGATATTAGATAATATGGCCTGTGACCCGGTCATGTCCACTGGATACGAAGGTGATGTGAATCTTCAGCTCATGAATCCAAACCTACTTTTTTCAAACTTATGGATCAAACAATGTACAACACAGCGAAGATATTTTTTTTAAATATTGAATCTGAAACTCCATCATTCTATAACTTTATGGATGCTGAATGTGAAGACTTCTCTGGAGAAATCTGGCAGTTACCTCTGGATTTAGGCCCTCTGGAGGATCTAATAGATACAGAGGTATATCAGTTTATTTCCTTACAGTAAAAGCTGTTTGAAAGTATTTTATTGTTTTAAATTTACAAAATATTAGTAATTTAGTTTTAATATCAACACTTGAGGTGGGATTATTAATTTAAAATTATTACTTTGGTCATTTTTAAATGTCTTAGAATTTGTGTTCCATTTCTTCCTTACCAAAAGTAATTTTGTCAGTTTGAAGTCTTAATAAAACTTCTAAGAAGGTCATTTCATTCCAACAATGCGAGTACAAGGTTTCACAACTGATAGGTCATTTTTTACTAGGTACTTATAAAGCTATGTATAAAATTTGTGTATGGCCATGGGATTTAGCTGAAAGACTTGATTTGAAATTTATCAGAAGCAGAATACTTTACCTGAAGGATATTATTAATTTCATAAAAAATCCACAGTGGTATAACTTTTTAACTTTAACCAAAGAAATAAACTGTTAGAATTAAACAGAAATAAGTTTTAGTCGTAAGTTAAAGTAGTTCAAGTTGTAGTCGTAAGTTAAAGTAGTTCAAGTTGTAGTCGTAAGTTAAAGTAGTTCAAGTTGTAGTCGTAAGTTAAAGAAGTTGTAGTCGTAAGTTAAAGTAGTTCAAGTTGTAGTCGTAAGTTAAAGTAGTTCAAGTTGTAGTCGTAAGTTAAAGAAGTTGTAGCCAGATTTGTATTTCATGTAGTTCAAGTTAAAATTCCTCACATGGGTGGTTACTATGATTTTCTAATCTATTTTTTTTACAATGAACTCTGTATTTTACTGTAAAAATTGTGAATTAAATTTTAATAAAATAAATGGATCAAAATTAATGATTAATTAATGTAATTAATGGATCCTCATTAATTACTAATGTTTTCAATTATCACAGAAAACAATGGAGGTTTTTTTTAGAGATTAATGAAAATAAATAATTAGAGATAAGTACCTTAATCTAATAAACTCAATATATAAAGGGATTTCTCTGAGTTGTTTACTACAATTACTCAGGAAACTGACATGTTACTCTGAGTTGTTTACTACAATTACTCAGGAAACTGACATGTTACTCTGAGTTGTTTACTACAATTACTCAGGAAACTGACATGTTACTCTGAGTTGTTTACTACAATTACTCAGGAAACTGACATGTTACTCTGAGTTGTTTACTACAATTACTCATGAAACTGACATGTTACTCTGAGTTGTTT
>NW_013671407.1:0-6549 GCF_000517525.1 Limulus polyphemus | reverse complement strand
ATTTTGTTAAAAATTCATATTCTTATTCTCTATATTTTAATCTTTAGGATGAAATATTTTGGTAATTTCATAAAAAAATTAATGGTATTAGTGTCTGAATTTTACCTTTTTACATGTTATATACTTAATCTATTAAAAATCAATCTTTAGAAAGGCAACTAAGAAATACAATTTGTTTTACATTTAAAACCAGGTTTATATCGTTAGTGTATAATATCCTAATGTTTTATAACTTGAAAAAATAAACACTCCATTGCTATATTGAATGTAAGCAATGTAAGAATTTCCTGTAACGGTAGCACCAAATACTTCCCACTGAATAAACAGATCTAGTTTCTAAAGTTCTGCAGTTTATTGTTGTTTATATACTAAACTCCTAATTTTATTTAAATAAGTTACTACGAGATTGTAAAAATTATGTATCTAAATATTCCAGTTTTGAATGGATTTTTTTCTCCATTATATGTTTCTAACTTTTCTTGTTTTTATTTCACAGAATATGATGGAGGTGTTTGGTGATTTGGAAACTATGGAGATCAATGAAAAGGATCAGCCGGAGACGAACACCTTAGTCCAGTAAAATCCAATTATGGAAGAGGATTTTTGGACTAATTTATTACACGTATTAATTAAAGTTGTTTAGTGTTTTTTTTACTTTTTTAGAGTTAGACTCATGTTTGTGTAAATGTCGTATTTTTTGATGAAATTCTTAATTTTCAATTTGCTGTTACCGTGAAGAATCCTGCTCACAAGTGATCGATTCTTTAGATTCCAGGGCTAATAGTTGGTAAGCAATCAGAAATAAATTGCAGAATAATCTCGCTGAAGAATTAAGATGAGTTTGTTTAGCTGGAATACAGAAATGCATACATCTTGTCACTAATTTTTCAATGTGTGAGAAAATGCATTTAGTATCTGATTGCTGAAACTACTGATGTCCCTACAAGTTGGTATGTATGTTACGGAGAAATGACCAATTGAAAATTGTTTCTTGGCATCTCCGTACGATAATCTCCATGGGAGATTGTACGCGCAAGGACCGAGAAAACTTGTTATGAGTTGTGTGCAAGATCCAAAGTAGAAATATGTTTTTGTAAAAACATGGTTAAAACCCTGACTATTTGTTACTTTATTGTTCAGATGTGAATTAATTTTATATTTTAATCCAGTCTTTACATACCATGTCTACAATGTTTAAAATACCAAAGAAATAAATTAGTTTTTCTGTTTTTTGATATGGTTAATAAATTAAAACTTGTATATCCTTGAATATTTTAAAACTGTTTCTTCAGATAAAGAGTGATAGCTTAATGTTTGGATCTTCTTTTTCTCTGTCCTCGAACAGCGAGTACCAGTGCTCAAAAAGAAAGCACATGGTATATTTGAAGACACAGTTTGTAAGGGTTTTAATCTTTACAATCTATGTCTTTGCACTGTATACTTATTTAAAATAAGTACAGGTATTTATGTGAAGTGGATAAATATTCCACTCTTACAAAAATGATGAAAAAAAATTTGTGAGTTATAAAAGAGCTTTAGGGAGAATCAAATATGGTTTAGTCTGATGATACAGCTTACTAAATCAGTTAGATTAACAATCACCTAGTTTAAAGATTTCAAAAATTTAAACTGTTCCAGTGGTCCATGGTAGCTTCTATAAGATATACATGGCCATTAAATACTTTGAACTAAACGTTTTACCAAGTTAATGTCCTTGTTGGTTTAAGCTATAATATAATAACGTTTTTATATACAGAGAACTGATTTATATAATAAATATATTTTTTTATAAAAATATTTTTTATATATATATTTTTTCTTTTTATATAAAAAGAAAAAAACATTCATTATTTCAGGATTATAGGTGGAAGATTCGTATGTAATTTTGTGACGTATTGTTAAACTGATAGTTTTTGTCTTAATGTTTAATATTTACAGTAATAATTGTTATATTGTATACATGTGCAAATAAGTACAACTGGTGGTGGAAACAGATAACAATCAAATATATAAAGTCCAAAGATATTTTGGTGGTAACGGTAGGAAATATTAAAGTAATTAAGCTAAAAATAACTAAAGAACTGAATTTAACATGGTTCATACATGACGTACACTTCGATATACAGCACTTTGAAGTAAATGTCAGACTTCTAGAATACATAACTTGTAATTTACAAATTATTGAAATAAAAACATATATATATATATATATGAATATTTTAAACATGTATATGTTTTGTGTAACTTACTATTGACTTACAGAAATATTTTACCACACTATGTTTACTTTGTAATAACTGTTCCAAGACATACTGTATCATCGAGGAATTAAAGTCTAGCTTCAGTGACATTGACCTTTTCATTAATTGAAAGTAATTTAAAAAAAGTATGCGGAGATTGGTGGTATAGTTATTTTGTTGAGTAACAAATATGATGATTAACAACACGAAAAATAAATAAGTAAGTAATTCATTACTGAAGACATTTAACTATTAATAAATTTAATAAATATTAAAAAGTATGCGGAGATTGGTGGTATAGTTATTTTGTTGAGTAACAAATATGATGATTAACAACACGAAAAATAAATAAGTAAGTAATTCATTACTGAAGACATTTAACTATTAATCGAAGAAAAAAAAAATTATCTCCAAGTTTTAATATTTTTGACGAAACTTTTACTTCTCTGCTACTGTAAACTTGGTGAATATCATTAATTTGCTTACTTTCTGTTAACGTTCTATAACCACCGAGTAAGTTTTCCATGTATATTTAGAATAACGGATATATTTACCTTATGTAATAATATAATACCAAATAAAACTTGTGATTCATTGAAAATTTTGTCTTGATATTTTTTTTTTTGTATTTCAATATTCACAATGTCATTGTGAAATATTAGTAAATTTTACATTTTCTAACGTATTTATCACCTGGGTTTATTATCAGCCTGGATGAACACTGGCCATGTTGATCTCTTTTTAGTTTTAACCCAAATTTCACTATTATTATGTGTTGTAGATTTAATTGCGTTTTGCTACCCATAAAATAACCTACCTCAAAGACAGAATTTTGAAAAAAAAAAAGTCAATGAAGCACATGTAAGGGACTTACTATTAGTTATTCCACCCCCCCCCCCAAAAAATTGGTTATATTGAACAAAATTTTCAATTATCACACGACATGGAAATACTTCTCTCACATTCATTTAGTGTCCTCTGGTCGGACGGCGGTAGGTTTACGGACTTGCAATACTAAGATCCGAGAATCGTTTCTCTGTGGTAGACACAGCAGATAAGCCAATGTGGCTTTAATCTAAGAGAAATAAACAAACAGTCATCTGATATATTCATCAACAACATCGTAAATACCACAACTGCAACACACTTCAATGAATGATTAACAAAGGGTGGTTATATTTTTTCGAAAAGGTAGAGATAATTTTATTCTTAGTTTCGTTAGCAACAGTCAGGTATCTAACAGATAAAATAGGTGCTGTATCGCACGACCGTTTGACACTATGAATTGCTTCATGATTTACTTAAATTTTTTCATGAAAAGTAAGCTAACCTTTAGCAATTAAATTACCCTATAGATTTGCGGCACATATTTCCATCATTGTGCTTGGTTTAAACAACTTATATATTTTATTGTCTCTTTCACTTGTACTATTTTTGTACAAAAATTTCGTGTCACATTACAAAACCTTTCCTACCCTTTAAGCTGTGGGTGCATTATAAGTGTGACAATCTATCCCTTATCACGGGTGATAGTGTGCTGCTTAGTGAATTCCTTCCCTCTGTCCAGTAGTTCACACTTAGTGACAGTAGTTGATAGCCTTAGTAGCTTTGTTATAAATCCAAAATACAACAAGGTGAGTAGAAGTTATTCGCAACTGTTAATCAGTTATTTTATCATATATAATATTTTTTTATGTAATTAAGAATAGCCACTAGTTTAACTTTTAGATCTACTTCTGAAGTAAGTTTGTGAGTATGTGTTACAATAAAATAAGTCTTCTTGTTGAAGATACAATACATACACATTTCGAGTTGATTATCGCTACACTGGGCAGAGAGAACTCGACTTGTAACCTCCGGGACGTGGTATCAAAACCTAGCACTAAATATGCTCACCCTTTCAGCCGTGGGAGCATTACAATGTCAATCTCACAATTCATAGGTAATAAGCAATCCAAAATTTCTTAGTGGATTGTGCAATGTCAACCACAATGTAGGCCTAATCTGCTATCAGGAATTCAAAATTAAGAACCATGGTAGAAAGACTAGAATCTTTGCCACAATAAAAAAACTAGGCCCGGCATGGTCAGGTGGTTAGGGCACTGGACTCGCAATCTGAGGGTCGCGGGTTCGAATCCCTGGCCCACCAAACATGCTCACCCTTTCAGCCGTGGGGGCATTATAATGTGACGGTCAATCCCACTATTCGTTGGTAAAATAGTAGTCCAAGAGTTTTTATAGTTTTTTGGTTGCAAAAACATTTGTCCACACAACTTATATAGGCTGGAGTGTGCATGATGTCATATTAAGTGTCTTTGAGTACGATATTTGAAGCAAGTCAAGACATTGCTTTAACATTTGTATAGCTACATAGTATGTAAAAGTTATTGGTCTTCATGCAAGTAATGAAATATGTGATGTCATCAGTTTATATTAGCATTACACAACACAAAATAATTTTTCAAACATCTTTATTTCTTTTGAAAGGTAAAGAAACCGTATGATGACCACATCTTCAGTGTTCATGACTAGCAAAAACATCTGTGTAGGCCCAGAAGTAGAACTAATACAGAACTAGATCTAATAATGTTAACAGTAAGGCCCTAAATTAGACTGTACTAGTTACTACTACTACTAGTATATTATTACTAGATCGGTCATATCAGTATGAAATTATACATCTAGATTCTAATGATATTAAACTAATATTAGAAAGGTTAGCAATCAGATTCTGCTGCCATTGTTGTATATATCAAAAATAACTGTAGTAATATTAATACCCTAATTAGATCTATATTATAGCCAATGATGTAAACTTTAAAGCAATAAAGACAAGTCACTACAGAGAACATACATTTTACATAGTCCTAACTTATGGCCTTATGATGTTTACAAAACAATATTTAATTTATTGCAAGTAAAAAGGAAGATGTAACAGGCCTAACAAATATGTTCATTTTATTGATATGCATTTGTGGACTGGAGTTGAAAGCTATGCTGAGTTTCTAGGCAGCTATAGGCCTGTGGAGCAGATAAAAATAATAACACTGACATTATGTCAACTTTACAACTTGCACTGATGCCTTAACAGCTTGAAAAACTTAGTTAATGTAAATTTTTGTGTGTGCTGTCGTAATACATGAGATCAGTATCACTAAGGTGTTGAAATTAGGTTTAATGTTTAATATTCCCGAGTTATAAATCATGCAGACTCTATACTAACCCTAATAGATATTTTACTACAAGTTATCATTGGATATAGTAAATGTGACAGTAACAGTTAGGCCAAACATTACGCAACCTTTGAAAGCTGCCATATATCGCCCTTATGTTATATGGCTTTTATCGAAGAAAACATCATGAAGGGATTCTGAATAAGATCTTTTAGATCAACAAGTAGAAAATAACTTTTGAAATATTATAAAAGGTTGTTATTCTTTGTTTTTATCATTTCTTAATAAAGAATCGACAGCACAACTTCATAACAGATACCTTTTCTTCGTGCAAGGAAAAAAACAGCTCATGGTAATATGATGTCACATTCACTCCAGCCTATTTAATTCCATGCATTCATCTTAATGTGTTTGAAATAAAGCCCCCCCCCAGGTCAAACAAGTAAGATTGGGACACTTACATAAGGAAGCTCATTATGCTAACATAATAATAATATGTACGCAAACAGTGATTAATAAGCATAAGGAAAAGTTTTATTGATGATGGAACATACTACATTGTTCAACAGAGCATTGGTCTGTTTTCTTCAGGTATGATCAGTACACACCTGCCTGTATTATGTTTAATTTTGTTACAGAGCAATTAAAAGACACTTTGGTTAAGATAAGATTCTCTGTCCATGAATCCTTAAAATAATGTATGTTTTGTTATGTACCACATATTTGATGTTGTACTTGTACTGTACATAAATAAACTGATATACCTCTATATATACTACATCCTCCAGAGGGCCTAAATCCAGAGGTAACTGCCAGTTTTCTCCAGAGAAGTCTTCACCTTCAGCATCCATAAAAGTGTAGAATGACGGAGTTCCAGATTCAATATCTAAAATATTATCTTTGGTGAAGTTGTTCTGCTGTACATTATTTGATTCACAAGTTTGGAAAAGAAGGTTTGGATTCATGAGCTGAAGATTCATATCACCTTCGTATCCAGTGGACATGACCGGGTCACAGGCCATATCTTCATATCCAGTGGACAGGATTGGGTCACAGTCAACCTCTTCAACTCTCCAGTCCTGTTGATAATTTAGTGCAGCATCGTTCAAATTCTCTGGTGGATGATCTGTACAAGG
>NW_013671406.1:63709-64437 GCF_000517525.1 Limulus polyphemus | reverse complement strand
TATCTGTGTTCTGCCCATCACGGGTATCGAAACCCGGTTTCTAGCGTTGTAACTCCGCAGACATACCGCTGTGCCACTAGGGGGCCGTAATAATGATAATAACCGACTAGTATTTAGGCAAATGAAAATAACCCCTGAAACTGTTCGAAAATCTCATACGTTTATGAGTTTGTACCTTAAGTCTGTAGTTTGTTTGTTAACAAACTCAGAAACTCCATCCTCCCCCCCTTATTATACTTACACATATAGAAGACACAAGGCGCACACTTTTAATCTACCCAACTTCGCTACTTCAAATACCGCTAAACCTAACATAGTAAGTGTAATAAAATTAATTTAGTTAATCAAAAAAAAAATGTCTCCGTACAATCAACCAATCATAGTTCTCCGTACAATCAACCAATCATAGTTCTCCGTACAATCAACCAATCATAGTTCCCCGTACAATCAACCAATCATAGTTTACCGTACAATCAACCAATCATAGTTCTCCGTACAATCAACCAATCATAGTTCTCTGTTCATTACACCTATTCTACTAGGATAAGTTATTCCTACCGACAAGTAATCTTCAATTCCATCTATAACTAGCAGAACATGGCTGGAATGTTTTTTTTAATCGAATAAGTACAACGTTTCGACTACTAGTACGCCATTTTTAAGGTTCTGTGTTTCTATTTGAAACCGTCGAAACGTTGTACTTATTTTAATATATATATGTATAATTC
>NW_013671406.1:60113-63688 GCF_000517525.1 Limulus polyphemus | reverse complement strand
TGGTAAACCTATAATATTCTAAAATTCGAGTAACACGTTTCCATTATCTCTGTTTTATCTCGTCGTTTCTGGTAACAACACAAGTCAATGGGAATTTGTAAAAGTGTAGTACTTGTCAATTCGTGAATAATAATAATACTATCAAACAACACAGGAACCGAGGTAATATCTACAACGTTTAATGGTAATACACTAAATAAATAATAGTAATAGTAATAAACTGATCATATTCAAGGTTGATCAAGTTGGTTAAATTAGTGTTCAAATACTAACAGTTTAAGATCAACAATTATTGAAATAAGCGTCAACTCTCTTCAGAGTTTATTTAAACAGTTGTAATTGTGGTTGTTTTTTCAGTTCTTGCTCATGCACTAGTCCCTCCTCTCGCCCACCCCCCCCAGCCCCCCAGTAGCACACCGGTATGTCTGCGGACTTACAACGCTAGAATCCGGGTTTCGATACACTTGGTGGGCAGAGCACAGATAGCCGATTGTGTAGCTTTGTGCATAACTTAAACACCCCCCCCCCTCTCTCCCTCTAGTAGCACAGCGATATGTCTGCGGACTAATAACACTTATGGCCGTTAGCCGATTGTGTAACTTTGTGCTTGGCTGTAAATGAACAAATAAAGGTTATGCACTAGATTATATTGTAAGAAGAGCATCAAGACAATTTACAAGTTTAGAGAGTTGACAACGCTGCATTCAGGCTGGAGCTTACAAAACAGACAGCCCTAATCGATCGCCTCCAACAGTAAATACGATTTGCCCGCGAAGATGAGCCAAGCTAGTTTTTTTTTTACCAAATATTGTTTACATGGGAGAACGAACGAGGCAGAAGTGGCTACAGTTATTATTCAAAACATACTTTATATACAGTTTTTTTTAGGATTTATCCGCTTCTCTTTAGAAAAACGAAAAAAAAAAGAGATTTGTTTAACCTTGAACACGATATTTTCCTCTGAGGGGGGGGGGGAGAGGTAATATCTAAAGCCCTATAACCATGGCAACGAAACACGATTTTTCTTTTATTTCAAGCAGCGCTTTTAAGCACTCGTGACCAGCATCAAGTAAATACATGTAAAATATAACAAAGAAAGTTTTTTTTACATTTATTTGCCAATTTCTATATCTTTTAATCAAGATATTTCGTTTTGCTATGTTCTGCATTACTGTGTTTTGGTTGTTTTTAACGCTTCGTTGAGTATGTATTTAGTGCAGCTTGTTTCTATAAATGTTTAGTTAGCACACACACACACACAAAGGACCCTAGCTAGTGCAATAAATGTTAAATATGATTACGTCCTAATGACAATATGTAGCGGATACGAATATTGTGGTTGTTTCTTATTAAGCACAAAGCTACACAAAGGGCTATCTGTGCTCTGCCCACCACGGGTATCGAAACCCGGATTCTAGCGTTGTAAGTCCGCAGACATATCGCTGTGCTACTAGAGGGAGAGAGGGGGGGTGGTGGTTAAGTTATGCACAAAGCTACACAAAGGGCTATCTGTGCTCTGCCTACCACGGGTATCAAAACCCGGTTTCTAGCGGTATAAGTCATACCGCTGTGCCACTGGGGGGGGGGGGCGATACGCATGAGAAAAAGTTAAATTGTTTTCTTTCTCCTACAGTTACTCGCCGGCTTCAGGGCTTATAACGCTAGAATACGGGGTTAGATCCCTGCGGTCGACACAGTACTCTACTAAAATAGACATAAACACAAAATTTCTCTAATAAGGTTTTTTCTTCGCTTAAATTGATGTTCTGTGACCTCTTGCAATGTTTTTTCGTTTTCCGCAGATGAAATTTGAGTTGTTGATCATTGTACTGTTTCCATGGTATAGAAGAGTGTCTAGAAACGCCAAGGTACGTTTGCCATAATAATAAGTTGATTTTGTTACGTCGGAAGTTGAGGGTTTATAGTAGCAAAAGTTACACATTGAATATAACTTATATTACAGCGGTGGAAAAATTTATTGCATCACTCAATTTTTTCACATTTTTCTTCTTTTGTCTGTTTTTAGGCCCTAATGCAAATGTGTTTCATAGACGATGCATTACTGTATAATTATTAGATTATCAGCTTTAAAGTCTGTCTATGTATTACATGAGCCGTTTTGGGGCTATAAATAGAGGTTCTTATTGAGAGTCAGTTTTAAAAGCTTATCTGCTACAACGTCAAAGTTTGGGAGTTAACTCCATGGAAAAAAGCAGTCATTGTTTCTTTGATGATCTACAGGGTCAGGTGATATGGGGATACATCTCTGGCCAGGGTGTTGGACGCCTGTATTTTGTGAAAGGCACTGTCAATGCCGACAAGTACATCAAGATCCTGGAGTCCCGGTTAAAGCCAACAATTGGGTATCACTTTGGTGGAACTGACCAGTGTACATTCCAGGATGAGTCTGCTCTGTGCCACAGGACTAAAACCGTTGGTAATATTTATGTAGTAGATGTGAAATAAAGAGGAAAGTTCACTCTATGTGTATTGAAAAGACATCTTAGGTTTTATTTCATTACTTCAGGATCTCAACCCTTTAAAAAACTGCTGGAAAGTAATAACAAAGTATAAGGGAGGAAACCTAGAAGCATCTTAGAATTGCAGGAAGTCATAATCTGTGTTTAGCATCATGAACTCACACTGCCACACATTCAGTCCTTCGTGAACTCTATGCCACGGCGATGTCAAGTATTTATCAAGGATAGAGGGGGGCACAACCAAATATTAAAACAAGAAACAGACTCTGTGACCACTTTTTGTCAATTACGTTAGTTGTGTTATCTTTAAATATTTTTTTATACCCAGAAAACATTTCTGTATTTGTCAAGTATTTGTTTATCATCTGCTATAATACGTTTGTCAAGGTCGGTTTGTTAATAAAGATGCAAATATGTGTTTGGATGACTGAAATACGAGTCAGTTTACACCACACAATGTCAATAACTGTTTTACACTAGTTCTCACACTTCCACAAAAACAATCTCGTATGAAATTACAGGAACCAAGAAAAGTGTGAAAACAAAATTTAGTGATCCGATAATTTCTTCCACCGCTGTGTTACCGTATTATTCTTACAATATATATACACTAATACAGTTACTCTAATAATAGAGTTACTCTAATAATACAGTTACTCTAATAATACAGTTACTCTAAACACTTTGAAATTCTTTCCTGGCGTGAACTTTTAGAAAAAACCCTCTTCCTAAGTAAAAAAATGGCTTTGGAAAGATTACATAAAATGACAAGGATTGTTTGGAAAGATTACATAAAAGACAAGGATTTTTTGGAAAGATTACATAAAAATACAAGGATTGTTTGGAAAGATTACATGAGAGACAAGGATTTTTTGGAAAGATTACATAAAATGACAAGGATTTTTTGGAAAGATTACATAAAATGACAAGGATTTTTTGGAAAGATTACATAAAATGACAAGGATTGTTTAGAAAGATTACATAAAAGTACAATGATTTTTTGGAAAGATTACATAAAATACAAGGATTGTTTGGAAAGATTACATGAAAGACAAGGATTTTTTGGAAAGATTACATAAAATACAAGGATTATTT
>NW_013671406.1:53632-59882 GCF_000517525.1 Limulus polyphemus | reverse complement strand
CATAAAATACAAGGATTGTTTGGAAAGATTACATGAAAGACAAGGATTTTTTGGAAAGATTACATAAAATACAAGGATTATTTGGAAAGATTACATGAAAGACAAGGATTTTTTGGAAAGCTTACATAAAAGACAATGATTTTTTGGAAAGATTACATAAAAGATAAGGATTGTTTGGAAAGATTACATAAAAGACAATGATTTTTTGGAAAGATTACATAAAAGACAAGGATTGTTTGGAAAGATTACATAAAATACAAGGATTGTTTGGAAAGCTTACATAAAAGACAATGATTTTTTGGAAAGATTACATAAAAGACAAGGATTGTTTGGAAAGCTTACATAAGTAAACAATAATTTTTTAATAGTTTACAGAAAACAATTTTTGGAACGCTTACGTAGGAATACAGTATTTTATGGAAAGCTTATAAAAAAGAACACAAGGTTTTTAATTTGGAAGTATACAAGGACAAGGACATTTTGGAAAGCTTGTACAGGAACACAAGGTTTTTTGGGGAACATATGCAGGAATACAAATCTTTTGGAAAGCTTGTACAGGTTTTGTGGGGAAACTTATGCAGGAATACAAACCTTTTGGAAAGTTTATGCAGGAACACATAAGAAATTCTACCGCTTACCATTCTTTGCCGAAGCTAATTCTTATTGGTGGATTTCTAACAATGCATTGTCATTTAAATAAAAACACAACTTACACAAACAGTCCCTAACAATACGCATGACTGCATGGTGAACCGAAAGATTAATCAAACGTGCTCTGAAACTTATAGAAAAGTTAAAGAGAGAAACATTTAAAAACTGAAAGGCAAGAAATAGTTTATTGAAGTAAAATAATTACTACATAATATAAAGTTCTTAAACACACAGTGAGAGAAAACGTTAAACAGTTGATTTTTTTTTTATTCCTCTAAACTCCCAGTGTCGCAACAACACCTCGCCAACGGAAGGTGTTGTTGCAGTTACTTGTAGCAGGTTGGTTTTTACGGGGTGCAGTTGCTAGCCAACCCTCCTCCTTTCTCATCCTGGACTTGGGACCAGGCAGGTTGGCATGTTTGGTGGGATGGGGATTCGAACCCGCGACCCTCAGATACACGAGTCGAGCGCCCTAACCACCTGGCCATGCCGGGCCTAAATAGTTGATTTTACTTCGTTCTTATTACAGTCACAAGAAACTTGCACACTTAAACAAATAAAAACAATTCTCCCCCATTTCTTGTATTCGTTTATTTATCACAGTAGTGAGTTACAGCATTATATTTTCAAGATTTAATTGTTGGGCTCATTTTCTCAGGTTAATTTCTTTTAATATATATTTAATAGAAATATTTGTCGAGAGTTATAGTATATTAATGAAAACAGTTCTAATCTACAATAAAATTTCATTTCTTCGTGTGCTTAACTCCAGGTGATTTTTCCTTAAATTTACATCTATGTAGTCCAAATTCTATCATTAATCACTGTGCGATAAGTTTTATGAATCAAACGACAGCTTCATTAAAAACCAATAGGCCTAAAATTTGTGATAAATCACGTAAACTGTAGATTTTATTTTCACAATCTATTTCAGCTTTTCCGTTTCGGATTCAAAATCTGACGAATTCTGGTACTGCGAGAAAGGCCTCTTTGGCAGCGACTTGTGGAGGGCAAAATAAATATCTGAAATGCTATTTTTACACTTCTCTGGTTTGGAATACAGCATGGACAAGTTAGAGGAACGTAGAATAAAATTTCTACAGTTTATGTTATCTTATAACAAAAGTTAGGCCTATTTTTCTAATGCTTTGCCCCAGTTTTTGTTAGTTAAACCTCAACTTATGATACTGAAAAAGCCTAATACACCCCCCCCCCACACACACATATATTTATTATACACAATATTATCATTAGTGAGATTATTTTGCATTGTTAGGTTGGGATGTGGATTGAGGGCTAATCTTGATCTCCTAAGCTGGCAGAATCTTGTGAGATATTATTGGGTTTACGGCCTAAAATGTCAGTAATAACAAGAGTATCTAATTACCGAATCTCTTGATCATTGTAATTGTTTGTTTTATAACTTCATATTCATGGCTAGACCGATATATTAAATATATAATTCAATGGATTACTTTCCTGCTCTGGTATATACTTTGATGAGAAGTTACTGAAGTTATGAATATGATGAGAAGTTACTGATGTTATGAAATTATTCAAAGGAACATTGTATAATTCGAGATGAAGTTCTTTACTTTCATAAATTTGTCATTTTTTACATCATTTTTATACTTACAATCTTCTAATCATCCATGTACTGAAGAGAAAGTCTGGACGTGCAGTCTTGTCAACATTCACCCGATGATAACAGAGACTGAAAATAAACATATCATTTAGTCGCGTTTTTTTTTATTTCAAGTCTCAATCTTTAAGAAATAACTACTCTCATTTACGACAGTTTGCGATATCTCGAAGTGAAAACAATTTATTTTATCAAATTCGCATTAAAAAGACGTCAACTTCGTCAAAACAGATTTCGTGACGTAACAGTTACATTGAAATGGAATATAAAGACTGGTGATGAAAATATATAAACAAATTTGTCTTTGTTTTTTCGGCGGAGTTATAATAATTCAGTGTAAAACGGCCAAGCTTTCTTAATTTTAAAGGTCACCAAGTTGTGAATTCAATTTGTCCCTGACATTCAATAAGGTTTCATCATATACACGATAAAGACCGTGGAACTATATTAAATAATAATAATGTATGTACCACACGTTTATTATATTGTTTACTGGTTTTATCAGACATAACACTGTATGTACCACACGTTTATTATATTGTTTACTGGTTTTATCAGACATAACACTGTATGTACCACACGTTTATTATATTGTTTACTGGTTTTATCAGACACAACACTGTATGTACCACACGTTTATTGTATTGTTCACCGTCTTCATCATACACAACACTGTATGTACTACACGCTTATTGTATTGTTCACCGTCTTCATGATACACAACACTGTGTGTTGTGTATAATGAAGACGGTGAACAATACAATAAGCGTGTAGTATATTGTATGTACGATACGTTTATTGTATTGTTTACTGGTTTTATCAGACACAACACTGTATGTACCACACGGTTATTATATTGTTCACCGTCTTCATTATACACAACACTGTATGTACCACACGTTTATTATATTGTTCTCTGTCTTCATTATACACAACACTGTATGTACCACACGTTTATTATATTGTTCTCTGTCTTCATTATACACAACACTGTATGTACCACACGTTTATTATATTGTTCACCGTCTTCATGATACACAACACTGTGTGTACCACACGTTTATTATATTGTTTACTGGTTTTATCAGACACGACACTGTATGTACCACACGTTTATTATATTGTTCATCGTCTTCATCATACACAACACTGTATGTACCACACGTTTATTATATTGTTCTCTGTCTTCATTATACACAACACTGTATGTACCACACGTTTATTGTATTGTTCACCGTCTTCATTATACACAGCACTGTATGTACCACACGTTTATTATATTGTTCACCGTCTTTATCAGACACAACACTGTATGTACCACACGTTTATTATATTGTTCACCATCTTCATTATACACAACACTGTATGTACCACACGTTTATTGTATTGTTCACCGTCTTCATTATACACAACACTGTATGTACCACACGTTTATTATATTGTTTACTGGTTTTACCAGACACAACACTGTATGTACCACACGTTTATTATATTGTTCTCCGTCTTCATCAGACACAACACCTTATGTACCACACTTTATTATATTGTTCTCTGTCGTCATCATACACAACTCTGTATGTACCACACGTTTATTATATTGTTTACTGGTTTTATCAGACACAACACTGTATGTACCACACGTTTATTATATTGTTCTCCGTCTTCATTATACACAACACTGTATGTACCACACGTTTATTATATTGTTCTCCGTCTTCATTATACACAACACTGTATGTATCACACGTTTATTGTATTATTTACTGGTTTTATCAGACACAACATTGTATGTACCACACGTTTATTATATTGTTTACTGGTTTTATCAGACACAACACCTTATGTACCACACGTTTATTATATTGTTCTCCGTCTTCATTATACACAACACTGTATGTATCACACGTTTATTATATTGTTTACTGGTTTTATCAGACACAACACTGTATGTACCACACGTTTATTATATTGTTTACTGGTTTTCTCAGACACCTCTGTTTATTCGTTATTAGAATATCTAAATTTAAACTTACCGTCAACGGTTATTCTGGAATTAATTATAAACATACAAACAAATGACATTGTTCTTTTTTATCTCCAGAGTAACTGAAAGCGAACGTTTTGATATTTTTAGTATTACTTTTAGCTCGTTGTCTTAGCATTGACATGTTTTTATTTGTTTGTTTGTTTTAGAGGAAAGTCACATTGAACTCTCTGCTTTTCCACAGTGTGGAATAGAACCCCGGATTTTAGCGTTGTTAGTCCGTAAACGTACCGATGACCTACCAGGAAACGAACTGAAATGGAAAGTTATTCGTATCAATTATCAAAACATTAATTAACAATAAATGTAGAATCGTTTTTTTTTTAAATAAGGGCATTAGTTATAATTGTTGTTTTGCTAGAAATGTCTGTGATTGGATAAAAAAAAGGTAACGCTCAAAATAGTTTCAAATGAAACGTCATTTCGAAATTTATTAAATCGTATTAAGCACGAAGCTTACATGGCTTCATAGTACTTGTCTTTTCTGTAATCACCGTTTGAAGCTATGCAAATATGAATTAAAGCGATTACCTTCCTTGTGTCATGAAGAGGGTAAGCTTTCGGTTTAACAATAACGGAATTGGTAAACATTATTCAAAGATTAGTACTAATTACTTCAAAACTATGACTGTTTACGAGTTTAATGTTTAAATCCGATATCTGGGAAAGGCTGTGTGCGATAAATTTGGTATGTTCACCTATTTATAACACAAGTAACTTAACAATGATGCAGGGTTTAATTATTTTTCGTGAAATCTATTGCAAGGTCTCGCAATGTATTAAATAAAGAGGGCGCTACTGAAGTCAAATTAAAGCTTCACACAAAGTAAAATGTTGAACGAGTCACTTTATCATGTGGACAGGGCGTGTCGGACCAGGGTTCGCGTTATTTGGTTTAACGAGCTACATAGAGCCCTTGTGGCGGCAAGTACTATTGGCTAGTTATTTTCACTCTGGTCAGTAGTTTAAATTGAGGACGACTGTAAGGCCCAACCAATTACATGTAACATCACATAATCATTTAAAGGGCCCAACCAATTACCTGCAACATCACATAATCATTTAAAGGGCCCAACCAATTACATGCAACATCACATAATCATTTAAAGGGCCCAACCAATTACATGTAACATCACATAATCATTTAAACGGGCCCAACCAATTACCTTCAACATCACATAATCATTTAAATGGCCCAACCAATTACATGCAACATCACATAATTAATCCATTTTGCATACGAAAATAAAGCACTATAGAAATTGTGCTGACAAAGTGACCAGACAACATATATAAGTTAAAAGATTAACATCGACCACGTAGATAACGTGAAAATAATACTTTCAAAGATTTTGGACAACTGTTACTTCATTCTTATGCTTCTTTATGATGTCTTCGACCTGCATTTCAAATTTTTAAAGTTCTTGTTGAATTTAAAATATTTTAAGTTATTTATTTCTACTGCAACAAAAATATATTATTCTTTTTGTTTCTCCTTCGAAGACTTACGTGATCCAGCAAAAAACACTTTAGTTGGCGATCTTTATGTCATTTGAAATTCTAACCAAGTGCACAAATATGGCGATACTACACAGTGAAGAGTGAAACAGGATTTTATTATATTTTTCTCCAGTTTACAGCAAGCGAGATACGTTCAAGATCAAGTTTAGAGCTCCTTTCCAACACGTTCAAGATCAAGTTTAGAGCTCCTTTCCAACACGTTCAAGATCAAGTTTAGAGCACCTTTCCAACACGTTCAAGATCAAGTTTAGAGCACCTTTCCAACACGTTCAAGATCAAGTTTAGAGCACCTTTCCAACACGTTCAAGATCAAGTTTAGAGCTACCTTTCCAACACGTTCAAGATCAAGTTTAGAGCACCTTTCCAACACTTTCAAGCGAGATACGTTCAAG
>NW_013671406.1:52019-52632 GCF_000517525.1 Limulus polyphemus | reverse complement strand
AGATACGTTCAAAATCAAGTTTAGAGCACCTTTCCAACACGTTCTTTAAAATTCTAGTCACTGATGTCTTTAAATAAATTTCTTTTATCCAAGTTCTTGAGTTATTTAAATTCTGAGTATCCTTGTACACTGATTATCACTAAGTGCAGTAAGAACGTTTGACGAGAGTAATATTTCATCCAGTCAATATTTGATGTGTTCGGATCAGTTGAGTATATAACTCACTTAAGGTTACAGGGCATCATCACAGTAAATAACAACCCTACATTGATTAACGTGGTACCTAAAGGCTTGTGTGATAAATGTCGCGCAAAGCTACTCGAGAGCTATCTACGATAGGCCGTCCCAAAGTTTGAGGGTTCGAAGCCCCGTCCCACCAAACATACTCGTCCTTTGAGCCGTGAGGGCGTTATAATGTGACGGTCAATCCCACTATTCGTTGGTAAAAGAGTAGCCCAAGAGTCGGCGGTGGGTGGTGATGACTAGTTGCCTTCCCTCTAGTCTTACACTGCGAAATTAGGGACGGCTAGCGCAGATAGCCCTCGTGTAGCTTTGCGCGAAATTCATAACAAACCAAACCAAACCCAAATTTTGAACTGATAGACTAGAGAGA
>NW_013671406.1:41383-51057 GCF_000517525.1 Limulus polyphemus | reverse complement strand
GAAAGTAATTGATGCCAAGAATCTATACACGAAAGAACTGAAGATGATTGGTACGTTTTAAACTATTGGTTGGGTATCGCAACTATCAACGATATTATCTGGCAGTCTTATACATCAGCATAACAGCAGTGTAGATTGTGGAGAGCAGTAGTTTATATTTGTTTTCAAACACCGCTCTTACTAAACAAACTTTTCTGACTTTACGGCATTGTATTTGAAAGATACCTGGGCCCCTGCATGGCCAGGTGGTTAGAACGCTAGACTCGCAATCTGAAGGCCGCGAGTTCGAATCCCCGTCCCACCAAACATGTTCGCCCTTTCAGCCGTGGGGGGCTTACAATGTTACGGTCAATCCCACTATTTGTTGGTAGAAGAATAGCACAAGAGTTGGCAGTGGGTGGTGATGACTAGCTGCCTTCCCTCTAGTCTTTCACTGCTAAATTAGGGACGGCTAGCGCAGGTAGCCCTCGTGTAGCTTTGCGCGAAATTCATAACAAACCAAACCCAAATTTTGAACTGATAGACTAGAGAGAAAGCAGTGAGCTAGTCATCACCACCCACTGCCAACTTTGGGGTTACTCTTTTACCAGCAAATAGTGGAACTGAACGTCCCATTATAACGTCCTCATGGTTGAAAGGGCGAGCATGTTCAGGGACAAGATTCGAACCCGCGACGATCGCCCTATTGCCTCACTTTGTTCCTTGACTTTAGTGTGAAATGAACTGAAATCTATGATTGAAAATGGAGTAGAAAATGAGAATATAATACTGTCAACTGGAATTTAGGATATATTTGGAACTGATACGTCATCTAAAACAAGCATATTACAAAAAATTAAATGTTATAAAGACAAGTAGGGATCGATATATACGTAACCTAGCTAGCTACAGTAATATAGAAAAAATTCACACTACAAAAGTACTTAAACTCAAAATGTAAACAACTTTTACCCTTACTTTGGCTCAGACTAACATAATTACAGTGATTTGCCAAAGTAGGGATAATGTTTTTAAGTAACTGAGTTTTTGTAGTTTGGACTTTCTTTTTTCAATACTTTTTGTAGCATTAAAACTTTCTATATTACTGTAGCTAGCTAGGTTACGTACATATCGATCCCTACTTGTCTTTATAACATTTAAAAGTTTTTATTATACTTATTTGTTTCCTTTTTATTAGCTTTATATTTTGTGCGATTTCATTACTCATTAGGATCTCTACCAACCTTCCCTCAAATCTAACTATATGCCCAAAGTAGCACATCGTCTGTTATAAATATATATATATACTAGTACCCTAGACAGAAGAGTTTTGTGAAGGAATTAGAGCGAGATAATGTTCGTCATTTATTCTGTACGCTTGTCTGGAAAAGTCACTTACTTACTTACTTATTTAGATAAAAATTCGTTGAAATAGCGAAATTTTGATTCACTCCATAAATACGTATATAGCGATTTAGGTGGCTTTATAAGTACAATAAACTTTAGTTTTGATCAGCCAATACTGTGAAATCATTGTTAATATTCAGACATTTTAAAGATGGTTTTAAACGGGCGATTTTTATGGACGCCATTTTGTTTCATCACGATATCTACTATTACGTAATATCGTACTTAATGATACAGCGGGGAATTATAAAAAAATAAAACAAAGTTGTTCTTAACGGACACAATCTAAATTCTCGATATTATCGGAAGATTTGAATTTTTATTCTGATTCAGAATGTTTATATTAATGACTTTTCTAGTTGTAAAAAAATACATATTTTGAGTTGATTTCGACAACTTTAACTCTGTAATTATATCTATAGACAAAGTAAATTTGATACGCTCACGGATAAAGCCTCTGATTCTCCATTATTTTCTTTTCAAACCAACAAATCCAACCTACGTCATAAGGTATTCTTTTTGCTATTAGTCCCACAATCTCTCAATGTCAATGAAAACCTTCCTTGATTGCCCAGTAGCTTGAAGGCTTATAACACTAAAAACTGGGTTTCGATACCCGTGGTGAGCACAACACAGATAACTCATTGTGCAGCTTTGTACTTAACAACAAACAAACAGCAAATTATAAACAAATACCCATAAACTTTGAAAGAAGTTTACCGAGTACCTGAAGAAGTAACCCAATTTTTGCCTTTTATAGAATTTCCGAAATCAAGTCTATATTTTTCGCTTCTAGCTAATTTAATGCATATAATCAATTTGAGCATTATTTTACGGGGTTGATTCTTTTTTTTTTTGCATTGTGAGATGAAACATTCAGTTCACTCTGTGTGTTTATATGCTGCTAGTCAAGCCTAAAATATAATATTTTCAATATCATTATTCAACTTACTCGTAAATTTAGCCAGGTTATCACCCAGTTGATGGATCAACTTTTTATTTTGAATTAGTAGCGAAATAATAGGTAATATAAAAATGTCATGCTGGTTACTTGTCCACTGCTGTGCAACGCACCCTGTCGGAACATGTAAATTACTATTTTTTAAAAGAACAACGACAACAATCGTTTCTGTCTTTATGAATGCACCATATTTTAACACATATGTTCTACAGACACGACCCACCAAACATTCTCGCCCTTTCAGCCGTGGGGACGTTATAATGTGACGGTCAATCCAATTATTTGTTGGTTAAAGAGTAAGCCCATGAACTGATCGTCGCGGGTTCGAATCTTGTCCCTGAACATGCTCGTCCTTTCAGCCATGAGGACGTTATAATGGGACGTTCAGTTCCACTATTTGCTGGTAAAAGAGTAACCCCAAAGTTGGCAGTGGGTGGTGATGACTAGCTCACTGCTTTCTCTCTAGTCTATCAGTTCAAAATTTGGGTTGGGTTTGTTATGAATTCTTGGCATCAATTACTTTCAATCATTTTGTTACAAAGGATTTATAACAACAACAAAAAAAGACTTTGAAATACTTACATTTTAGTTTGTTAAATGATTGATCTTGTTATTTTAGCTACACAATGGGCTATCTGCGCCCTGCCTACCGCAGGTTATCGAACTCGGGATTTCAGTGTTATAAGGCGTTAACTTATTGCTGGTCCATGGGAGGACTGTTAGAGGAGTGGATGACTAGTGTAAACTCTTCAAATCTTGGCTTTGCCAATAGATATTTATAGCTGTTAAAATTGGTCAGTACGTGATTCTGTTTTTGCGATAAGAGAAAATAAAATCCAGTTATTTCTGATCAGCAGTTGAAGGAATCAGTTCTCTTAAAACTAATTTCCAAACGTTCTCGAAGGATTCCAATTTCAAAATGTTGCGAATAAATGTGCTGAAAATTAATAAATCGAACTATAAGACTTCAGACTTTAGTCGCCGCAGTGTAGCTTGTGGTTGACGTGCCGGGCTGCGTACCGGAGGGTTCATGAGTAGCTACAAAATCACGCTCCGCACATTGGGGACGTTATAAGAGTGATGGTCATATCCTATCATTCATTTAGCGTTGCCTAAGAGTTAGTAGACTATGCTGTAGACTAGTTGACTTCCTTATAGTCTATTAGTTCAAAATTAAGGGCAGCTTATGCGGTAGCTCTTGTATAGCTTTATGTAAATTTCAGTCAAATAACCCTGCTTTCTTGTAGGTTTTTGGCGCCATCTAGTGAGCAATAAGCCTTCTTTCCAATAATACGAAGGACTGATAAGATCAGTGATCAAAAATCATTAGGAGAGTAAGTATTTGCTTCATCGCACGGGATCTGACCTTGGATTTTTGACGCGCGTGTCAATAAACTTATCGCTGACCCACCGAGGGACAACTCAACAACGAAAGTGAGCCAAGAATTAAATTCTTGCATCTATTTCGTTAGAGCGCAACACAATATAAAAAAAAAAGAAGCCTATATCTTACTTATAAAAATAACTGATAGATGTCACCACCATACCGACTCCTTTCTGTTTATAACACAAATTTTTCTATTCTATTCAATATTTTATTTTCCCAAAACACTCACAAAAACTCACCTATTTGAAAGTGAAGACAAGCAAAGAGAAGTTTAACGTCTATACGAAATCGCTCACAGTTGAGCATAAAAGAGCCAGCAAACAAGATAAATAAAAAATTTGGAATTTTAAATGCTGGAAATAGGGATCGTAAAACGAAAGTAAGGAAAGAAGGCTGGAGATACTGTAGACATTATTTACACAAACTACAAATCCCTATTCAGACTCCACCAAATGTAATCCTAGGTAACAGCATGGACCCAAAATAGGGGTTTATAGTTCGAGTAAATAATGTCTACAGCATCTCGAACCTTGTTTCCTAACTTTTTTTTTCTTTAAGATTCCCATTTGCAGGTTTTTAAATTTTCATATTTATATATATCTTTTACATCAATATATTTGTGAGCAAAACAATCGGTCCTACTGGGCGATAGATCCCATTGTTACTGTTTCTATTCAGTTATCATAATTATGTTTGTTAGTGGAGAGTTATATATTTCTGTTTTTTCAAGTTAGCATTGAAGATAGAATCAATTGCACCGTGTTCAGCGTTTCGTTGTGTCGAGCTTAAGTTAGAATGTTTAGTACTTTCATTGTGGCGCCATCTTTTGATAGTTACAATCGCTGCATCATTATGTATCGTGCTTTGTCTAAACGTCAACCTGGGCTAGAACTGTAAAAGCAATCCGAGAGAAAATTTGGGTCACCAGATGATTGACGACACTCGGAGCTTGATAAAGACTCCCCATTGGACATTAAGAGGAAATCAACGTTAAGGCAGTGCTCGCCAGTAGATAGCGCTGTACGAATTGTCATTGATATATGGCTACAACTTCGCCACACACACAAGGGACACACTCAAATCATAAAGCTCCAAAAATCACAGTAAAAGAGGAGTTATTATTCTCTTTGTGTTTTTTATGAGTGAAGCAGTGACTTTCACTGGCACTTCTTCCAAAAGATTTTTAAAGATATATAATTTCTTCTGCAACAGCTCTGCAGATTGCCAAATATTTCAATCACATGGCATTCTCTGACATTGTCAGTGATTCCCAAAACACCTCTCTTATAGTGCCATTCTTTTAGTACCACTCATTTTATACCATTCCTTCAGTACCATTCACAAAATAATATCCATTTAGCACCATTCCAAAAATACCATCCTTTAGTATCATTCCTTGAAATATCATTAGGAAATACCATTTCCTAAATACTATTCCTTTAGTATCATTCCTTGAAATATCATTAGGAAATACCATTTCCTAAATACTATTCCTTTAGTATCATTCCTTGAAATATCATTAGGAAATACCATTTCCTAAATACTATTCCTTTAGTATCATTCTGGAAATATCATTAGGAAATACCATTTCCTAAATACTATACCTTTAGCATCATTCCTTTAGTGCCATTCCCGAAACACTATTCTTTCAACACAAGTAAATTAAGATAAAAATAAGCCTTTAATAAACTTGTAGTTCATCTGGAATAAGTATACTTTCAACACAAGTAAATTAAGATCAAAATAAGTCTTTAATAAACTCGTTGTTCACCTGGAATAAGTATACTTTCAACACAAGTAAATTAAGATAAAATAAGTCTTTAATAAACTCGTTGTTCACCTGGAATAAGTATACTTTCAACACAAGTAAATTAAGATAAAAATAAGTCTTTAATAAACTCGTTGTTCATCTGGAATAAGTATACTTTCAACACAAGTCAATTAAGAATAAATTAGTTATTTAATAAACTTGTAGTTTGTATTGAAAAATCACATTGTTAACATAAGCCAATTAATATTAAATTAACTATTTAACAAAATTGTAGTTTTTATGGAATAATCACATTTTCAACACAAGTAAATCTTCAACATTCTTTTATCGTGTTTAATTCCGATTGAGAAGAACAAGAGTTACACTTGCAAGTAAAAAACCTTACAAAAGTTACACTTACAAGTAAGAAACCTTACAACACTTGCAAGTAAGAAAGCTTAGAAGGATTGCACTTGTATGTAAGAAACCTTACAAGAGTTACACTTGCAAGTAAGAAACCTTACAAGAGTTACACTTGCAAGTAAGAAACCTTACAAGGGTTACACTTGCAAATAAAAAACCTTACAAGGGTTACACTTGCAAGTAAGAAACCTTACAAAAGTTACAGTTGCAAGTAAGAAACCTTACAAGAGTTACACTTACAAATAAGAAACCTTACAAGAGTTACACTTGCAAGTAAGAAACCTTACAAGAGTTACACTTGCAAGTAAGAAACCTTACAAGAGTTACACTTGCAAATAAAAAACCTTACAAGAGTTACACTTGCAAGTAAGAAACCTTACAAGAGTTACACTTGCAAATAAAAAACCTTACAAGAGTTACACTTGCAAATAAGAAACCTTACAAGAGTTACACTTGCAAGTAAGAAACCTTACAAGGGTTACACTTGCAAGTAAGATACCTTACATGGGTTACGCTTGTGAGTAAGACCTTAGTTTAATTAAAAAGAGGTAAACGTTAGAAAATAGCCAACGAGAAGAAAATTGACTAGAAATAAATCACGTCATTTGTAATAAAGATATAAACACTATCCAAACTATAGTAATGACAGCGATCGGTAATTACCTCGAAATATTGACTGTTAACCTCCTGAAAATAAAGAATTAATTACCGTTTGTTTTTTGTAAAGTATGATAAAATCTAATGTTTAAAATATTGGGTTCCAACATTGTATTTTTTTTTTTTACTATCAACGCTTCTCGGGAAAGGATTTTATCAAATTGCGTGCTGTGCTTCCTAATATCGTACATTAACATTCACGCTACAATGGAGAGTATGTACAAAGATTTTTTTCTCGTTCATCAAGTGCTTTTCTAAAAATAAATAGACGTTGTAATCGTCTCTCCAGAACGGTCAATTTGTGCCAAAGTATAAGAACATGACTCAAATACAAATTTCTTGATGACGCTTAGCGTATACGATATTAGTTTGCAGAGTTAGGGCAGATATTATATATATATGGTAAACTAATAAAAGAGCCCTTTATGGCCACTTTTCAATTTCTGCTCATGCTATAAGTCGTTTCACAAACATTTTGATATTAAATAATAGCCTGGCTATTTTCATCTTAATATTGCTATTTCCTGATATTTTTTTAAGGGCAAAGTTGCACAATGGGTTATCTGCACTGTGCTTATCCCAGGGCTCGAACTCCAAATCTTAGCGTTATAAACTCTCAATATTATCGCTGAGCCACCAGGCGCGTTGTTTTCTGTAAAGATTTCCGCGACAGAATCACTATTGCTTTTCTTGATATGTTGAAGTGTGTGTGTGATTTGGCAACGAATTCATGATTTGAAAATGTTCATGTGATTTATCAAATCAATTCAGTATCTCAATGATTTTACTTTACATAAATGCAATGTTTAGGGTTTGTTATAAGATTCTGTCACAAAAGTTTTTAAAACATTTAAAAATAGTGAAAACGTTCATATTTTGTTGCACTTCCGCGGAGCCCGAAAGTTAACGAGGTAGCAAGTCACGTGATCTGATGACGTATAGGGAGTCCCATGTGAAGAGCTGCGGCTGTCGTTTTACGTTGTTTCAAGCTGGTGTCTAGAGTAAAGTGGAGATGGAGTTCGAGGATGAACGTAATGGTAAACTTGACATTAAACCTTATCAACTTAAGCCCCTGGAAGAAGTTTCTACCTACGAACATTTTCCAGAAGATACCGAGGCGGAGGCAG
Source organism: Limulus polyphemus (assembly GCF_000517525.1). NCBI lineage: Eukaryota > Metazoa > Arthropoda > Merostomata > Xiphosura > Limulidae > Limulus > Limulus polyphemus. The sequence continues at coordinate 43,366 of NW_013671406.1, read as the reverse complement.
AAGTAGACAGCGTAACACTGACTGGTAAGTACATTACATATCTTATCATAACTTAGTTATAGCAACTCTGGTTTCCGTTCACACTTTGTTGTTGGCATACACAACTCACTAATACCGTTCATGTATATAACAACAACAAAACACAGCGGGGTCCTATTAAGTAGAAGCCATCGAATCCTTGATAATGGGGTTCCATGTAGTAAAAACTAGCAGTTTCTGATAAATAAATAAAAGGATGCCGCCATGTTTAGGGTTTCTTATTTTCGATTAGCTGGTGGATTAAAGTTAGGTATAATCCGAATATTATTATTATTATTATTAGAATTATTTAGTTGGCTGACACCTTTATCCAATGCCTGACATTATTGTTATTATTATATTCATTTAGTAGCTGGAGTACCAGTTCCCTGGAAGGAAGTTATGTAAATTCATGATTAACGAAAGATTGTCTTAGGACATGAAAAGTTGCTTCCATTATATGTAATTCTAAAAAAACACAAAATATGAAACCGCAAACTTGCATTTATCTCCGCATAGACTCAACAAACTTTAGGTGGAGGTCCATCAAAAGGGGGCGAAGTAGTGGTAAAATAGCCAAAAACATCCACAAAAACCACAGAAAGAGCATAACTGAAAATTCGTATGTATCTTCTCGTGGACCCAATGGACCTCCAAACCAAATTTGGTGAAGGACAGACAACAGACAGTACTATTATATTTACATAGATTTGGCTCACGCCTTTATCCTAATTCCAATATTATTGTAATTACCATATTTATTTACTTGGCTGACGCCTTTATCCAAGGCCTAACATTATTGATATTATTATCTATTTGATTGAAGCCTTTATACTTAAAATTAATAATAATTATCATTATTTGCTTATTATTGTAGAAAAAAAATTGAAATGAAACTTTCGGATTGAGGTAATAAGAAATAATAAACGTAGATCGTATTAATTAAATTATTTTTATGTTTTTATTTAAAGGGTATAAATACACGTCTATCAACAGGGGGCAGAAAAACAAGTGTTGTCTTTGTTCGAACAATCTCTAAGGTTTGGTAGTCTGCCTTCCACCGTTCTGATAATTCATTGTTTTCGTCCCCACTTGATACTGTATTTCAGATTTTAATATACCTTTACCAAAGAATATCGTTGGTATGGCTTCTGATGTTACTTTATTGTATCATACTTCGCAAGCAGTTCCTTCCAGAAGTCACGTTTAAAGCGGTCCAAATCTTTCTCCATAAAGGATCTGCCAGGAAATGAAATAAACTAATTACTGAACCATTTCTTCTTCTTTTACTGCACCACAATATACCACTTTCATAATTATTACTACGTCATCTCACACCAAAATCAGTGGCTGTTCCGATAGCCAGCTTACGTGTTTGACTCCCGTGACGTCACTCGCCGAAGATAGCCGAGTGTTTCCGGAAAATATGCGAATTTGAATTGCAGCATAACATCGACGGTTTTTAACTTTTTTTTGTGCCTTTACTTTAGATTAAAAATGGTCACAGCATGATGTAATAAACTCTAAATATCACATTTCTAAACAAAAAAATCGGTTAAGAAATCTTTTAAAGCGTAAAGACATGCATTACTATATTATTCTAACACGAGCAGGATATAAGTAACTTTACTTTCACATTGCTCTTCGTAGTTTCTAATGCACGAGAAAGAACAAAGCTCCGCCTTGCATGTAAAATGAAACTCAATTTCAGGGATTGCTCCGTAGTGAATAATTATCTTAATTAAGAAGTGGTCATGGCTTTTAAATTCCCATGGTGACAACCATTTTTCAAGCTTTGAAGATTAGAAAGTTTAGTGCTAAGCTAGAATAGATGTAATAAATACACCTTTTGAAATCCATGAAGTGTGGGGTTTCTTTGTTTGCTTCTTGAACTTCGTGCAAAGCTACTCTTTACCACCGAAAAGTAAGATTGACCATCACATAATAACACTTTCGCAACTGAAA
>NW_013671406.1:39607-41373 GCF_000517525.1 Limulus polyphemus | reverse complement strand
ACTGAAAGGGCGAGCATGTTCGGTGATGGGATTCGAACTCACGACCCGCAGATTAGGAGTCGACCGCCCTAACCCCCAAATCGTGCTAGCCCCAGGTGGGTGGCTGGAGAGGTGAATCAAGAAGAAGCTCTTTTTTTTTTTATGAACTGCATTTCAAATTTATTATTCTTTATAGAATACTTCGAATAAATTGAAGATAAACAGATACATATCTGACCAAAAAAACAATCTATTTAAAGTCAGTAGTCGCATTATATTTCTAAATGATAAAAAACCTGAGAAAAAGGCACATTTTTACATCCCCAGAACAATTTTTTTATAATACTTAAACCAATCAGTAGTCTCTCACATATATATAATTGTTACAATAACCGACATCGTAATAAGAAGTGTTATGGACAAACGCAAGTCTCCCAATTTCTTGATACAAATTAAAAATGCTTAGTTTAAAAAGATTAGAAACTCGAGTGTTCCATCACTCTGCAACAACAGCGAAGCATATTTCAAAATACATTACATTTATTTAGTTGACAAGGGATAGATGAGAAAGATTAGTGCCTATGAACTACGAAGAAAGTGTCAGCCATTTTGTCAGCCATCTTGTTTGGAATAATGTTTACCGAGACCAGATGGAGCATGTTGTTGAATGTAATATCTTCTATATGCTATGTATAAATTATTATCACAATTTAAGTGAATTATTAAATAATAGTTTATTATGATTTTGAAACAGATAAACCTAACTGGTTATCTAGATTTACTATATTTTAGGCATTTCGGCCACCACTAGGTGGCTTGAAAACACGCTGAACAAGAGCGAATTTACAACGTATACAAAAAGTAAATTATTTTTCCACTGTTCCAAATGCAGCATTTTTCTGACTTAAAAAAACGAAGACTGCTTGCATGGCTTTTGTACTCGAGTTTTATTATGCACAAAACAACAAAGTGTTATGTCCATCACGTGGATCGAAACCCGGTTTTTAGCGTTATAAGCCTTCAGACTTACCGACGATCCATTGGAGGCCGCGCTCAGAGATTGTTTGTTTTAAAGCAAAGCCACTTTGAGCTATCTGCTGTGTTAATCGCGAGGAATCGAACCCCAGATTTTAGGGTTGTAAGTCCGTAGACTTACTGCTGCTCCACTGCACTGAGAGTTTATTTCTTTGTTGGTTTTGAATTTCGCGCAAAGCTACACGAGGGCTATCTGTGCTAGCCGTCCCTAATTTAGCAGTTTAAGACTAGAGAGAAGGTAGCTAGTCATCACCACCCACCGCCAACTCTGGGGCTACTTTTTTTTACCAACGAATAGTTGGATTGACCGTCACATTATAACGCCCCCACGGTTGAAAGGGCGAACATGTTTGGTGGGACGGGGATTCGAACCCGCGACCCCCAGATTGCGAGTCGAGTGCCGTAACCACCTGGCCATGCCTGGCCTCTGCAATTGGGTTTGTGAATTAATATCATGAATAACATTAAATTTTGTCATTCATTGTCTTCTGGTATTTTTCTTACATCTCGCCTTCCCAGTTGCACAGCGGCAAAGTTGAGTACTTATAACGCTAAAATTCAGGATTTGACCTCTATGGTGGGCAAAGCACAGGTAATCTATTGTGCATATTTTTTCTTCAAAACAACAACAAAATTACGAACACAATACATATACTTCATATCATTAATAAGCATTTGGAAATATATATATATATGATACAAATACAAGCTAAGTGTTTAACTACAAGTTAAGGTAAAATCATAAATAATAT
>NW_013671406.1:34270-38683 GCF_000517525.1 Limulus polyphemus | reverse complement strand
CGTTGAATATTATTTATGATTTTAACTTTATACACAAGTGCCAAAATACTATAATTAGAAGTTTAGGTTTAAGTTCAAGTAAAACATGAAGCTATGGTAACAAGTAAAATAAGAATAGGACTATAACAGTTGTAGAAAATATCACTATATAAAAAGGCACAACGATTTATAAGCATAATGAAAATATTAATACATACTACAGACAGACCAATGCTCTGTTTAAACGTGTATTATAACATTTCTTTATGCTTACAAATCGTTGTGTCTTATATAAACAAGTCCCCTAGTAAACTGCTTCCCTACACAAATTCAAATACTAACATTTACTGTTTAAAGATCCGTTATTAGAAATGAAATTATGATAAATCATTATGAAAATACGAATTATAACGTAAATAGATCAAAGGATACACAGTATTGAATAACATCACTTGGGTTACATTGTTACTAACGGCATCTTTAGTTGTAATGCTAACAATACACGATAAAACGTGACCAGCTTAACAATATTCAGATTAGGCTTAATCAATATAAATTAGATTAGGCTTAAACAATATAGATATAAATTAGATTAGGCTTAAACAATATAGATATAAATTAGATTAGGCTTAAACAATATAGATATAAATTAGATTAGGCTTAAACAATATAGATATAAATTAGATTAGGCTTAAACAATATAGATATAAATTAGATTAGGCTTAAACAATATAGATATAAATTAGATTAGGCTTAAACAATATAGATAATCATTTCAAAGTTTAAACAATACACTCCTAGCAATTAAAGAATCTAGCTAAAATTTTGAATAAAGAATGGGGTTATTACGTGCTCTGTTTTAAATTTTCATCTAACTTAAGACCGGGTGTGGCCTAGTGGTTAGTGTGTCAGGACTGGGAATCCTAGATCGAGATCTATTGCCATAAAAACACGTTCCGTACTTGTGTCCATGAGTGCGCTATAAGAATGAAAATTTAAATCCAATTATTTGATCAGACAAGAGTGGACCAAGAGTTGGCGGTGGGTGTTGTTGCCTAGTTGCCTTTCCTCTAGTCTATCAGTTGAAAATTATGGACTGCCATGCATAGACAGCCCTTATATAGATTTGCGCAAAATTCTAAAACAAGGAACCAAAAGTTAACATCTTTTATTAACTTTTTTTATGCTTTAAACATTTTTTGGATAATATTTTGAAATATTTATAAATATAGCTTGGTAAAAGACCTTGGCTAGAAAAACCCTCGCAAAAGCAACTCAAAAATTCGTGTAATTTCCATTTACAGAAGAATTTAACTTTGTAAGGATGTTTTTCAGAACGAAATGGTTTGTTTTTAGCGCAGAGCTATACAACATATTATCTGCGTTCTGTTTCGATTTTTCGCTGACCCACAGTTGAGGGGGGATGAAATGGATTAGATGAAAAATGTTGTTACTAAAAAAACATTGTGAAGAGCTTTTAATTCTAAGGTTTGGATTTTTCATTAATGTAAACAATATTGACATACTTAAAGGCTAACTTGGAGTTGATTTAGAGATAAAGAAGATATAATATGACACAACTTAAGCACAGGCGGCAGAACAAATTTGAATCTAGAGGGGGGGGACATTGATGACCGGAGGCATCATATTTATCATGTTAACCCTGACCATTGAAAATGAAACAATGACAGTTATACACAAGCTTTTATTCCCCATTCAAAGGGGTATTTTGTTACCATATGCAACGAACCGAAGACACTAGGGGGGACTATCCCCCCAATTTTGACCTTCTAATTACGTTTCGATTAAACTCAAAGACGAACGAATGAAAATTAACCTAGGTAAAGAAAAGTTCAATGATATTTTTATGATATTTTCCAGTAGTACTGATAAAGTGATTTCATGGAGCTACAGCACAATATTTAAAATCATATTTTGTGGAATTGTAAAGCTTACAGCATATTGAAGTAGAACTAATTAATATTCATTTTGTATTTCATAATTTCTTTGCCAGTTTTTTGTTATTTATCTAAACACTATGTTCCGGTTAAATTTTAATTACGTTCCGGTTAATTTCCGTTTAATTCAAACTATGTTCCGATTAAATTCCGTTTTATTGTTAACTATGTTCCGGTTAAATTTTAATTACGTTCCGGTTAATTTCCGTTTTAATTCTAACAATGTTCCGGTTAAATTCCGTTTTAATTCTAACTTTGTTCCGATTAAATTCCTTTAAATTCTAACTATGTTCCGATTAAATTCTAACTATGTTCCGTATATATATTAAATTCTGTTTAAGCTCTAACTATGTTTCGGTTAAATTTCAATCACGTTGTGGTTAAATTCTGTTTAAGCTCTAACTATGTTCCGGTTAAATTTCAATCACGTTGTGGTTAAATTCTGTTTAAATTCTAACTACAGGGTGTCCGAAAAGTTTGAAACCATAGGCACTTCAACAAATTTTACAAAATGTGTTCCACGTGCTGTTTTTGTAATTCGAAACAAGTTGGGATTAACAGCAGAATTAACTCGACCTCCTCGTGCTTTAACAGCGCCAAGATCAGTCACGTATTTGAAATTAGAAAAGCTGCAAATCACCTGTGATTCCAGACTTTTCGGACACCCTGTATACTCCGATTACATTCCGTTTAATTCAAACTATGTTCCGATTAAATTCCGTTTTATTGTTAACCACAACGTGATTGAAATTTAACCGGAACATAGTTAGAGCTTAAACAGAATTTAAACGGAACGTAGTTAGAACTTAAACAAAATTTAACCGGAACATAGTTAGAGCTTAAACAGAATTTAACCGGAACACAGTTAGAACTTAAACAGAATTTAACCGGAACATAGTTAGAGCTTAAACAGAATTTAACCGGAACACAGTTAGAACTTAAACAGAATTTAACCGTAACGTAGTTAGAATGAAAACAGAATTTAACTGCAACGTAGTTAGAACTTAAACAGAATTTAACTGGAATGTAGTTAGAATTTAAACGGAACGTAGTTAGAACTTAAACAAAATTTAACCGGAACATAGTTAGAGCTTAAACAGAATTTAACCGGAACACAGTTAGAACTTAAACAGAATTTAACCGGAACATAGTTAGAGCTTAAACAGAATTTAACCGGAACACAGTTAGAACTTTAAACAGAATTTAACCGTAACGTAGTTAGAATGAAAACAGAATTTAACTGCAACGTAGTTAGAACTTAAACAGAATTTAACTGGAACGTAGTTAGAATTTAAACGGAACATAGTTAGAACTTAAACAGAATTTAACCGGAACATAGTTAGAGCTTAAACAGAATTTAACCGGAACATAGTTAGAACTTAAACAGAATTTAACCGGAACACAGTTAGAACTTAAACAGAATTTAACCGGAACATAGTTAGAGCTTAAACAGAATTTAACCGGAACATAGTTAGAACTTAAACAGAATTTAACTGGAACGTAGTTAGAATTTAAACGGAACATAGTTAGAACTTAAACAGAATTTAACCGGCTAAGTTCTTTCTTCGACATATATATCGACATGATAAAGTTAATTGACAAGAACAGACCCAAATGTTTCGGTGAAGTGGATATCTGTGAAATGGTGATACTATAAAACTAGTCAACACGAAAAACTGAAATAATAAATCAACTGACAGAGAATCGTGTCAGTTTTCACTAAAGTAATACTTATCATTGTTTGTTCTGACCATGTTACGTGAACATTCCCAATCTGATACTTTATTTGGAAAGCTGTAGCCTAAATAATTTTTTTGTTTAAACCAACAGGAGTTTTGCAGAAATACTTAATGTAATTTTTTTTTTCATCAACTGTCATTCTTCATGTTTCTGTTTTTTTCTCTCTCTCTGAATTTATAAAGTTAGGTAATGTTCAACTATAGTCGTAAATGTTATTAACGTTGAAAAGGTAACTTAGTCTTTCTAAATTTGGTGGGTGGTAGTCTCGTGATAAATCTCCCCTCTCCCCTATGATTTTCATAACAATTTTTCATCCTTGAAATTACATTTATTCTGACTTTTCCTTTTGCGGAAGGTTTATGGTTCGATCCACAATATATCACTGAACACACTCCGCGTTTCTAGTTGTGGTGTACATTATAACTGTGTCAGACGGTCCCATAATATAGGCGGTCGGTGCTACTGAATGAATTCCTTCTCTTTTGGTTGGCTATGCCTAATCTTTAGTGTCTCTGACCTGGTCATGTCGCTCATGTGTCTCTTAAAGTGCCGTTGAGGTTAATGGTCCTGAATCTAAATGTTCTCCAGGTTCTTTATGAAGGTGTTCACTACTATTGAAGCTATGAGCTTAAATGTTCTCCTGATTCTTTATGAAGGTGTTCACTACTATAGAAACTATGAGCTTAAATGTTCTCCTGATTCTTTATGAAGGTGTTCATTACTAAAGAAACTATGA
>NW_013671406.1:29313-33561 GCF_000517525.1 Limulus polyphemus | reverse complement strand
GTAACAGTAATTAAAGTCTGTCAACGATTCAGACGAGGGGAGAATAGAACAAAGGTATAAAACAATCAGTTATTAGGTAACAGTAATTAAAGTCTGTCAACGATTCAGACGAGGGGAGAATAGAACAAAGGTATAAAACAATCAGTTATTAGGTAACAGTAATTAAAGTCTGTCAACGATTCAGGCGAGGGGAGAATAGAACAAAGGTATAAAACAATCAGTTATTAGGTAACAGTAATTAAAGTCTGTCAACGATTCAGACGAGGGGAGAATAGAACAAAGGTATAAAACAATCAGTTATTAGGTAACAGTAATTTCTCGTTCACGCTGATAAATAATAGAATGCTGGGAAAGAAAATATAAAGTGAAACGCTTTGAATTAATATAAACCTTGTACCAACAAAATACACATTTATAAAAATGTGGACACGAATGCAGTAACCCTAAAGGACTGTTGTGAGATGATAAAGCTGAATTAGAAAGTGGGTTCGGGCAGCAATGAATAGAGACTATTGGAGTGCCATGGTCGTTGACCCTCAGAAGTGGAGAGGACATAATGATTGTTCACTTGCCAGCACGTTTTTGTTTGTCGTTCTTATGAGATTTATTTTATAAAATGCCACAGTGAAAAGTGTAATTCTTTCAATGACATAAGATATGAACTAGATGATGATGGTAAAAATTACAGGTTGACGAAAAAAAACCCATTTAAAACTGTGTGCAACTTTTGAGGGGTGTTCTAATGGAAGAAACACTACAAGACATGAGTTGTCTTCTAGCTAATAATGATGCACACGCAGCTGTTTACTTGAATTGAAATGGAAGCTATTGCCTTTAATGGAAAGTGACCATAAGCCCATACCCACGCACATATAGCCAAAAAAAAAAGCCATCTAAAAACCCACTCACTCTACGGACTTCCAATATAGAAAAGAGTCCAATACCAGCTTTAGTAAGTTGAGGAGAATGGAGAGAAAAAAAACAAATAAGTCAGAAGAAAAATAGATGTGGTAGTGGCAATAAACCAAAATGGAAGAAGTCTAGAAATTGGAGATTGAGGCCAGTAAAGGATACATTGAAGATAAAAAAAGTGAAAAAACGGTGGACGTGAGATCAAGCAGATGAGAGTAAAATCACACTGCTACCTCTGAATTCCCGTAGGGAAGAAATATTGGACAGTTTCTGTCAACATTATGATCCAGTAGACCTCAGTACACAAAACTGGTAAAAATTCTGAAAAGAGCATCAACTGGATGTGTAGTAGAACTACAGTATAACAAAGGAGTTTGAGGGTGAATTTCTTAGAACAGATGAAGAAAAAAGTAAAGTCTTCTTGCAGAGATATACAAGCCAGCTACGAGAAAATGGTCAGGACACTTTGAGACGGGCAAGGCAGGAAGTGAATTACATAGTTCATTTGGGAGTTGGTACACGGCAGTGATACTAGATGGATTAGAGAGAGGTTTCGTACAAAGACCGTAGGGTATGAGATACTTCAATATTAACAGTGTTTGTAGAGAAGAAAGCAGCTCGAGATAAACTATTCAATTTGTTAATGATGGAGGAGAAAATAAAGAAGGAACGCGGAGACTATAAATGGTATTGTTACCCAAACCATTCAAAAAAAACAAAAACCCACACACTGAAAGGATATAGACTAATAGCAACGTCAAATGTATCCATAAAGTTAATGGTAGCAGTAAAAACACTCGTACAAAACCTGGATGAGAGAGATTGTCTGCCTATCAAGGAGGGAGAGACAAGGCCAAAGAGATGAACAACCTCAAATGTCGAGACACAGTATGCAGCAGCGTATATAGACATCAGAGCACTGTGCTGTGGGGCTAGTTGACCTTGAAGATGCCCACAGTTCAATGGATATTGGTAACAAACCGTAAGTCTCTGAGAGTCTTGGATATTGTCATATGATGGAATTGGTTATGTTGGACACCAAACACTGTCAGTTTAAATTAGGCAAATGGAGATTTGAAAGTTTTGAACTCAGCTTTGGCTTGACCCAACAGTCCTCACGGAATGCTCCATCTTTTCCAACATCTAAAGAGCTGATCTGTTCAGCGTACTAGAAAGTTCGAAAGTGATACCATATACATATATTGACTATATTATTGTTTCAAACATCCCCCCCCCCCACACACACACCAGCGGAAGTCATGGAGGATCTGCAAGAAGCCAGAAAAGGATCCATCCAACCATATAAAACCTGTTGGATATTGGAAAGGATTCTACCAATGGACAATAGATATCAAAATGTCCATCCAACCATATAAAACCTGTTGGATATTGGAAAGGATTCTACCAATGGACAATAGATATCAAAATGTCCATCCAACCATATAAAACCTGTTGGATATTGGAAAGGATTCTACCAATGGACAATAGATATCAAAATGTCCATCCAACCATATAAAACCTGTTGGATATTGGAAAGGATTCTACCAATGAACAATAGATATCAAAATGTCCATCCAACCATATAAAACCTGTTGGATATTGGATACAATATCTCATAGAGACAAGTCTCTCTTTATGCTGACATCAGGAGAGTTCCAGATAAGAACTGTGTCATTTTATAAGTGTTGTGATGGACCAGAGATTGATAATGTCTGCACACGTAGGTCATCCGAGAGAGAAATCATTGAACTGCCTCTCCCTTCTCAGATACGTTCCAGCCCAGAAAGTGAGTAAAGAATAAGAATCCTTGTAAATATGATGAGAAGAACTGTTATTACCAGTTATTGAGTTTCAATACCCGTATTGGGCAGAACACAGGTAGCCCAGTAAGTAGCTTTGCGTACTTTAATAAAATACATGATATTCTGGATGATTCTACAAAATTTAAAACCTTAAACAATGACCCTTTATCTGTTAGCAACCAATGTGAGGAAAAAATCCAAAGATACATAAGAGAACTAAAAAAAATGTTCCTATTTTTAAACTAACCGCCGGACTAAGTTTTCATTTAATCAGTTAATACTAACCCTAATATTTTGTTTCACATATGAAATATTTTATACAGTTCTTTGCTCCTCAAAGCACGTGTGTCAACGTGATTCAGCAGAAAATGTTACTGCTGTAATATTGTTTATTATTTTAATTCTTATTCCATTGATTTGGAAAAGAATTTGTGAGTTTTATATGTCGAAACTTAAACATTTGGTTGAAGTATATCATGAGGTTTTCTAAAAACACATTCCAAAAAATACATTTTTTAAAGAGACAAAACGTTTTGTGGTCTATATTCTATTAGGACCGTAAAAGCTGGTTTTTACTCTAACTTAAAGTTTTATTGTATTACTAAGAACATTATTCCGTAGTTAAGATAAAAAATGTAACAAAGTGTGATAAAAAAAAACCTGCCAAAAATATAAAAACAGTGAAACTCGATTTAATGATGACGAAAACGGCACGATTCACAACTTCAACCATTTCTGTACTATCTAATTTAGACATTTTATAAACCAGGAATCCGCGAACTCATTTTCATCTCGGATAAAGAAACAATTGTATTAAAGAATTAAATTTTATGCAAACTTTGAATTATGAACGAAGAACTCGACAGTGCAGAGTGTATGTTAGTAAATAAAACAGAAGAAAATATATTAATTAACTGTACAATTTTTTTCACTTTCTTTCCTAACTAAATTTGTTTTATTTTTATTATTAAATTTATAGCACATTTAGAGAAACACGTTTCTCTTTCTTTGCTTCAGATTCGGAGCTTTACACGGTTTTTGTTTGTATATCCATAGAAATTGCAAGTTCCTTACTTATTTCGGAAATGTACTTTAATTTGTTTTATTTTCGTTCCGAAAAGAAGGTTTTTTTTTTAATTTATAAATTTCTTCTAATAAATCCTGTTTTGTTTCCTGTTTTCGTTGAAGAATATCAGTCTACCAATCTCCTGAAAACGGCCTTTGTTTGATAGCTATGCAGTTTCTGGCCTGTGATTGGTTGATTTGAATTTTAGTGTTGTTTATTCATGTTCGCTCTTAGTGCCATGTTTTATTTAATATGCTGCAGACGTAAACCGAGAAGAGTCCTTCTTTTATATTTTATATTTTTTATATTTAGGACTTGTCTCCGGAGTGTTTTTGTGATATAGTTGGTATATAGGACTTGTCTCAGGAGTGTTTTTGTTATATAGTTGGTATATAGGATTTGTCTCCGGAGTGTTTTTGTGATATAGTTGGTATATAGGATTTGTCTCAGGAGTGTTTTTGTGATATA
>NW_013671406.1:25847-28469 GCF_000517525.1 Limulus polyphemus | reverse complement strand
CAAGTATTGATTACAGTATGCTCTAGTAAACGAATTCACGATTGACACATGTAACTAACCGTTGTATGTGTTCTAGATATAATTCTATCTAATAGAGTAGATACTGTGAATGATAGATAGATACAGTTATATCTGCAGAGCTACTTTCCAGTTGAAACAATTATGACCATATGTGAATTATAAAACAACAAAACTTACATCGACACAGACTATGTTAATTAATCGTCTCAAGGTTCCTTTAAAACACAAACGTTTGCGACAAAGTATATAAAAACTGTACAAGTACATTAGCCCTAAACAGTGGTCACCAACAGTCAACTTGTGTATATGAAAACTGTACAAGTACATTAGCCCTAAGCAATGGTCACCAACAGTCAACTTGTGTATATAAAAACTGAACAAGTACATTAGCCCTAAGCAATGGTCACCAACAGTCAACGTGTGTATATAAAAACTGTACAAGTACATTAGCCTTAAACAGTGGTCACCAACAGTCAACTTGTGTATATAAAAACTGTACAAGTACATTAGCCCTAAGCAGTGGTCACCAACAGTCAAGTCAGTCAAGTCTTGTGTGTCAGTTTTCTCGTTCTCATATAAATGTCAATCCAATGTGTGCGAGTTACTATGAAAAAACCAAAGTAATCAGTTCAGAACAAACTGTAGAGAACTTTAGCGCCACCTGCAGAATTAAGGTTTCAATAAATATTTATATTACAGGAAAATAAAGTTAATCCAAACACGGAATATTAAAAATAAATTAGGGTTGCCTAAGTGTATTCCAAAAATAATAATTACTGTATGTGCATAATAATAATAAAGATAAAATAATAATTACTGTATGTACATAATAATAATAAAGATGAAAATAATAATTACTGTATGTACATAATAATAGTAATAAATAAAATAATAATTACTGTATGTACATAATAATAATAATAATAAAATAATAATTACTGTATGTACATAATAATAGTAATAATAAAATAATAATTACTGTATGTACATAATAATAGTAAAGATAAAATAATAATTACTGTATGTACACAATAATAATAAAGATAAAATAATATTGTAAACAGTATTCTGGTGTGACTTTGTACCATGATGAATTGAGTCTGAGGAAAACATTGAGTAGCTAGCCATTTTATTTTCGCAAATTCCCAAATATATAAATATAATATATTGTAGGAACAACTACTCTTTCTACAAAAATGTGTGCATCTGAATTTGAAATTTATTTTTAATTCATAACATCAAAAAAGAGACTTCAATGAAATAAAGCTGATTCAAAAGAGCGATAGGACAAAATGTATAATATAAACTCAGTTAAAAAGGGGGGGGGGTGGTAGAAAAGAACTCTAGTATTATATCATATCAATACATCTATGGTCCCTTGGTTTGAAAGCCAAAGTAGGCTTTCTTATTGAAATTTCATTTCAGATTTCTGAAATCCAAAATGAGAGACCTGAAGAAAAAAATACCGAACTCAGAAAAAAATCGTACTTGGAAGTTATTTGTGGCGGACTTTTTTACTGTGAGTTGAAAGCTCGTGCTGTTGAATTTTGCTTTCTGGGATAACCGAAGTTTGAAAGATAGATAAATTTTATCGCTGATTGTTTTTCGCGTTCTTTTCAAGTCGTCTTCTAGTTTTGGATAGTTAACAGACCAAAAAGTAAACTTATAAACTAAAGAGAAAATATCTTGCAAGTGAATAGCGGGACGATTAATTACTAAAAATATGTCAAGGCTTAGCTGTCCTGAAAATATAGAAGATGGCACGTGATAATTTTTAGCTTTCTTTATAGCAGTAATTATTTGTTCAATTCAAAATGTCTATCATCGCACACTGCTAAGACAAGATTTTTAAGGAAGACTGATATTTATCGGAAAAGTGTGCATATTTTTTGTTTTGAATAAACAAATTAAGTAGATGTTCAATTTGACTAATTCTTTTTGAGCGACAAATTACACACCCAGCTCTGCCCTTGGTGAAAACCGAACAGATCAAATTACACACCCAGCTCTGCCCTTGGTGAAAACCGAACAGATCAAATTACACACCCAGCTCTGCCCTTGGTGAAAACCCAACAGATCAAATTGCATACCCAGCTCTGCCCTTGGTGAAAACCCAACAGATCAAATTACATACCCAGCTCCACCCTTGGTGAAAACCCAACAGATCAAATTACATACCCAGCTCTACCCTTGGTGAAAACCAACAGATCAAATTACATACCCAGCTCTACCCTTGGTGAAAACCCAACAGATCAAATTGCACACCCAGCTCTGCCCTTGGTGAAAACCCAACAGATCAAATTGCATACCCAGCTCTGCCCTTGGTGAAAACCCAACAGATCAAATTACATACCCAGCTCTACCCTTGGTGAAAACCCAACAGATCAAATTGCATACCCAGCTCTGCCCTTGGTGAAAACCCAACAGATCAAATTGCATACCCAGCTCTGCCCTTGGTGAAAACCCAACAGATCAAATTACATACCCAGCTCTACCCTTGGTGAAAACCCAACAGATCAAATTACACACCCAGCTCTGCCCTTGGTGAAAACCCAACAGATCAAATTGCATACCCAGCTCTGCCCTTGGTGAAAACCCAAC
>NW_013671406.1:22054-25837 GCF_000517525.1 Limulus polyphemus | reverse complement strand
ACCCTTGGTGAAAAACTAACAGATCAAACTACATATCCAGCTCTACCCTTGGTGAAAGTCTACAATAAAAGTGAACTCTCAGCCCATAATGGGTTTTCGTTTTGAAGCTATTGTAATGTACTTTAGATTTCTTACCTTAAAAGTTTTGAAGGTTATTTTAAGGATTCTGTACTTCTCCATCTTTTTTTCTCTTGAAAACGAAAAAAAAGAAAAAAACACGAACAAATTTGCTAAGAATGAACAAAATCTCTGTGAGGATTTCCAGTAGAGTCCATTCTCCAAGATAATTGTTGTAAGATAGGGGAAGTGGATCGGAAGTGAGGAGGTGTAGCAGTCGAGTCTAGAAAATTTGCAGTTGAGTCACATCTTGTTCAAAGAAGCTCATTTCACAGTAGAGATGTGATCAAGATTTCTACTGTTGAATTTGGTACATTTAATGCATTAAATTTAATAATAATCTTGAATCTTGGAAAACTACATTCTACATCAAGAAGTAAAAAATATCTTTAAAGTATTTTAATTATGAAGTACTTCTATAATTCAGGCTTAAGCGTTTATTTTAACCTTAGTATAAACCGTAAGTTAAATGGAGTGGATCAGAAAAGAGCGGGAAACTTAAACAGCAGCGACATCTTTATTCTCCGCATTGTAACTGGATATTTTAATACTGTATATATTGGTTATTATAGGAAACAAGCCAATATACTGAGCATTTTATTTACAATCTTTGACTTGTAGGATTTTGATGTGTTGTGAGTTTTGTTCAGACTCAACTATTACAGTAACGATATACGGATTATTCTATAAAATAGTTTAATTTTTAAAGATATATAGGTATAATTTAATAAAAATTGGATTTTCTTTTCGACTACTAACTTAGCATGCCAAGTTTGGTCTGGATCGGTCAACTAGTTTAGGAGGAGGTGCGTCCACAGACAGACAGATAGTTTTCCCTGATGTTGGATAGTTGCCTCACGTTAGGGCTTAATATGTGAAGAACGGCTGGTGCCCTAATTTTTATACTCAGCTCTCACATGCTCCTCTCGCCAGATTATTATGACGCATTAGATAAACTTTCGACATATTGTATTGGATCACGAGCTAATATTAACTGTGAGATCCTTCTGGTGTAGTTTTGTCCAAGTTTACATTAAAACCGACAGGTATTGAGCTTCGGAATAATATCAGCTTTCAAGAGGATGATGTTAGGAAAACATGTAGACTAAAAAATCAATAAAAGACTAAAATAATAAACTATAGCTGGAAGAAAGTAGGCCTAGCAACGGCTACAACATTTCATAAACGTAATATTAAATGGATGCAACAAAAAACTCGTTAAACATTCTTGTTTGTTTAGCAGTGCATTATCAAAAAAGTAGGCCTAGGAACCGCCATATACAAAATGGATGTAATGAGAAAAATAGGTTAAACATTTTTAAAGCAAAATGTAGGCCTAAGAACAGCTAAACATGAAACTGTTGTGAAACTTTATGTAAAACCATAATTGACTTAAATAGTTTCAATGATGACTGAACTTAAGGTTGAAATGTGAATAGACACAGCACTATATCTGTGGGGGGGGGGGATTCCACAAAGCAATGAGATACTGAGAAATTAGGCTATACGATAAACCAACTAGTTTAGGCTATACAATAGAACAAACTAGTTTTTAAAACACGTATTCAATCACTAAGTCTTTTACTAACTCTTCAGTAAAGAGAATATCTAAAATTTTACATCCTGACGTTTTACTGTTGTGATATGTTGACTGACAATCGCTTCCCGTGTAGCCAATCGTCTCTCTGTCGATCCCCTTGTGTGAATATTCGTCTCTCTGTCGATCCCCTTGTGTGAATATTCGTCTCTCTGTCGATACCCTTGTGTGAATATTAAGTTTTACGAAACACGATTATCTCTCTGTCAACGTACACGTGTTGTTGTCAATAGATCCGTTTATTTATAAGTGTTTTAATATAACACAAGTTATCTTTCTTGTATGTTTTGGGTCTGTTTTATAATATTACGAGTATAACAGACTATTTGTGAAGTTAAGATGAAACGCTCTTTGCTCCTAGCGTACTACGATGTTACGTGCCTCACGTAACTAATTAGAACTGACGGGATTCTCTATCACACAACGCGAAATTCGTCTTTGAAAAGCTATGCTCAAACTGCATTTCAACTTTATCAATTTTCCTTTTGGGGCTGCTATAGATGTCAACTGGATGGGACGTCAGAGGAGACACCTTGTGGAGACTATTCTTTTGTGTTATATAAAATAAATAATGTGAATAAAAAGTATAAAACTGTTTATTTTATCTATAAATAAAATAATATAATGTTGGAATCACAATAGACTCTAAGATTTGACAAACGTATTTTTTCATTAATTCAATAATTCTATAAAACTAATTGTTTTGTCTGGAACGACTTATGTGTTATTACTGAGCAGACGAACACTAACGTACGTCCATCTTTACGGAGTTTTAGGCTACCGTCATCCACTGAAATGTTATGCATATGTTAAAAGTATTGATATATGTTGGAGACATTACGTCTCCCCCAAAATAACGTGTTTTATCTCATGAATAATACATAATATCTTAGACCACGTTATGTAAGAAACACAGTCAACGTCTGAAACTGAAAGTTTTGATTAATTGCTATACAGTTGTAAAGACTCGCTAGTCTATGCTTTTTACAAAACATAAAACTTTGTTATATTTACTTTATAACAACCTATAACCGGTTTCTTAATTAATCAGCACATGTATTGTATATTTACATTTGGTGTTTCTCTAGGTACAGAAGTCAATAGAAAGTGGTAGCTGTACGTTTACCAGTACAACCTCATACGACAAGTTACCATGTCTGTTGTGTAATTTCAGTATCAAATATTGGCTTTATGTTTAACATGCTACCATGTTATTATTCCATGAGCAAGAAATGGTGATCTTATGTTTAACAGGTTTTAATATTGTGTATAAAATATGGGCCTTATGTTTTTTGATAAAAGAGTTAGCACAAAGAATCATATAAAGTGTAATAGACCTAAGATAAGACCCAAAACTCGAGCGCTTTCGAATAGTTGACTATTCTTCTTCAGGAGAACAGAGGGCGTTATGTTTGATACGTTTGTATAAGAAACAAAAATATTAACAATAAAAAACAATATATTAAACAAGAGTTTGTTTTTACTAAAATAACAATATCTTAAACAAGAGTTTGTTTTTACTAAAATAACAATACCTTAAACATTTTTGTTTTTACTGAAATAACAATATCTTAAACAAGAGTTTGTTGTTGCTAAAATAACAATACCTTGAACAATTTTGTTTTTACTGAAATAACAATATCTTAAACAAGAGTTTGTTTTTACTAAAATAACAATACCTTAAACAATTTTGTTTTTACTGAAATAACAATATCTTAAACAAGAGTTTGTTGTTGCTAAAATAACAATACCTTAAACAATTTTGTTTTTACTGAAATAACAATATCTTAAAGAAGAATTTGCTGTTGCTAAAATAACAATATCTTAAACAAGCGAATGTTGTAATTAAAATAACAATACCTTAAACAAGCGAATGTTGTAATTAAAATAACAATATCTTAAACAAGCGAATGTTGTAATTAAAATAACAATATCTTAAACAAGCAAATGTTGTAATTAAAATAACAATACCTTAAACAAGCAAATGTTGTAATTAAAATAACAATATCTTAAACAAGCAAATGTTGTAATTAAAATAACAATATCTTAAACAAGCAAATGTTGTAATT
>NW_013671406.1:18304-21183 GCF_000517525.1 Limulus polyphemus | reverse complement strand
TTAAACAAGCTGTTGTTGTAATTAAAATAACAATATCTTAAACACTGGTTTTGTTGTTACTAAAATAACAATATCTTGAACAAGACTTTGTTGTTACTAAAATAACAATATCTTAAACAAGCTGTTGTTGTAATTAAAATAACAATATCTTAAACACTGGTTTTGTTGTTACTAAAATAACAATATCTTAAACAAACGAATGTTGTAATTAAAATAACAATATCTTGAACAAGACTTTGTTGTTACTAAAATAACAATATCTTAAACAAGCTGTTGTTGTAATTAAAATAACAATATCTTAAACACTGGTTTTGTTGTTACTAAAATAATTATTTGTTAAACAAGAGTTTGGTTGTACTAAATTCATTATGTCTTAAACACTTGTTTTGTAATTAATAAAATAATTATGTCTTAAACACTGATTCGTTATTATACAAATAATTATATTTTAGACAAAGGTTTCTTGTTATTATAATAACAATATTTTAAACAACAATTTGTTTGACGAAAATAACAATACTTTAAAAACTGGTTTTGTTGTCACTAAAACAACCTGCAGGACACACCGTGTGTTATTAACAGGAGTGATAGTTTATCAGTTTTCCACCTTCTGTGTCTCGGACTATCATATATTTTCAGTGTATATGCTCTACTGGAACCTTACTTCACATACCAAAGTTCAAGGCAATCCATTAAGAAATACACAAGATATAACATCTCCAATTTCGATTGAATTTCTTTTCCTATTTTTTTTTCTTAGCACCGAAAGAATGTTTAATAGAAAAGCATACTTTACTTTTATGGATTTTTTTCAAATTTTGTACACTGATAGATCCTTAATAGTCTACAACTAAGTGTCAAATCTTGTCTAAATATAATCCACGCGTGCAAAGTTATTCGACAAAAACGCTCAAATTTGACCAAAATTTTTGCGCACGACTACGGAAAGTCATGTGAGCTATCGGTCTGAAATGTTTATTACAGCTTTACCTAAGAGTAGAAGAGGACATATTTGAGTTCTTTGTCATTCAGATTAAAGACGACTGATTTAAAGCAACAAAACTATAGATTGATAAAACGTGCAGATACACAAGTATTGGTTAGGCCTAACAAAACGGAAACGTATTTGATAGAAAAACATACATAACTTCTATGGATTTTTGGTACACTGATAGGTCTTTACAACCTACAAGTCAGTGTTCAATTTGGTTTAAATATAGGTACATGTGCAGAGTTATTCAACAAAAACCGCTCAAATTTGACCCAAAATCTTCGTGCACACTTACGCAAAAAGTCAGGTGAGCTATCGGTGTGAAATTTTTACTACACCTTCACATAAGAGTAAAAGAGGACGGCTACGTTCTTTCTCTTGACAGGTTTACTGCTCTAAATCAACCGTCTTAAATCCTAATGACAAAAACTAAAAAAGATACATAAATATTGGTTAGGCCAAGCAAACTAGATTATCAGTTTCTAGCTCAAGTTTTCAATAGAATCATACTGGGTAGACGGTTATTATTCATTATCCATTGCCAACTTTTAAGCATAGATTTGCTACATTTTATGAAATTCTCCTTACTAAAGACCGTTTAGCATCACGTGATATTAGCTTAAGCAATGAGCTAAATAATGATTCTTGATACAGCTGTACCGAGTGCATGCGGGTGATGACAAGAAACTATTAATCTAGATTCCATGGCGTTACTATAAAGGAAGTTATTAACACTATTTTACAGAGGGAAAAACTACCACTATATATTTTAAAGAATCTGGTTGGTTCTGTAAAGTATAGGTATGTTCCGAATAATAGGGTTACGTTCTTAACGCTGATGTTGGTTATTATCGAGTGTCATTTTATTACTTGCTGTGTTTTGCTGGTGTGTATTGATAAAAGTCACGATATCTAATCAAAAATACCTTAGATGTGAAAAAAGATGCCCCCCCCCAAAAAAAAAGGACTGAGCGTGCAACTTAAAGGAATGTAATCAAACTGGTAGCTACACTTATAGCATTGATAAGAATTTTACAGGAAATATTCATTCATTAGTTAGCTAGGCAGCGTATTTTGTTTTACCCACCATCATGCCCCAAGTTGAACAAAAATGCGGTTTGCTAACTAATGAATGAATATTTGCAGTGAAATTATTATCAATGCTATAAGTGTAGCTACAGTTTAGCCGCCAGTTTTGATTTCATTCCTTTAAGTCGCACGCTCTGTTCTTTTTTTGGCATCTTTTTTTTCCACACCTAAGGTGTTTTCACTAAAATAACTATATCTTGAACAAGAGTTTATTGTTACTGAAGCAACAATACTTTAAACAAAAGGTTGTTGTTACAAAACTAACAATACTTTAACCAAAGGGTTATTGTTAATAAAATAACAGGATCTTGAACAAGGGTTTGTTTTCACTAAAATAACTATATCTTGAACAAGAGTTTATTGTTACTGAAGCAACAATACTTTAAACAAAAGGTTGTTGTTACAAAACTAACAATACCTTAACCAAAGGATTATTGTTAATAAAATAACAGAATCTTGAACAAGGGTTTGTTTTCACTAAAATAACTATATCTTGAACAAGAGTTTATTGTTACTGAAGCAAAAATACTTTAAACAGAAGATTGTTGTTACAAAACTAACAATACCTTAACCAAAGGATTATTGTTAATAAAATAACAGGATCTTGAACAAGGGTTTGTTTTCACTAAAATAACTATATCTTGAACAAGAGTTTATTGTTACTGAAGCAACAATACTTTAAACAGAAGGTTGTTGTTACAAAACTAACAATACTTTAACCAAGGGTTATTGTTATAAATACAGGATCTTGACAAGGTTGTTTCACTAAATACTATACCTGACAGGTTTGTCTCATAAA
>NW_013671406.1:11194-18257 GCF_000517525.1 Limulus polyphemus | reverse complement strand
CATCACGTGTACCAAAACCCGGTTTTTAGAGTTATAAACCTGAAAACGTACCGCTGAATAATTAGGGGGGGGGGCTAGTAAAGAGGGAAAAATATCAAAATAAATCTTCAAAAGGCAATATTTTACAAGAAATTCAATTTCTTATGGGGCCTGGTGTAGCCTAGAGGTAAGCGTGTCGGTCCTCGGATCTAAGAATCTGGGGTTCAAGACGTGATACTTCTGAATGCTCCGTAACACTGGGCTTATTATGGAGTGACAGTCAATCCCATTATTGGATTCAATAAGCCGGGCAAGCTCTTGTAGTGGCGGGTGTTACTGGCTGGTCTGTCTTTCCTCTGGTTAATAATTCCAAATTAGGACCGGCTTCTAGGGGTCTCTGACCTGAGAGTTGAGCCTACAGAAACAGTTCTTTAAATCAATAAATCCATGTTTGGGCAATGTGCAGTGAGAAGTTAAATTAAAAAGATAAACCTGATACTCTAAGAACCATTCAGGTCAGAATCTTTGACAAACTAACAGAAAATAATATCAATTTGAGAAAAAGCTACACGTATAGAGCTTGAATGTTTTTGTTGACATTCGAATAATGTAATTTGTTTTCATCTGTTTATGGCTAACATATTTTATACGTCTTTGAATAAACAAAATCATGTTTCCTAAGTAACTTTTCACTACATAACGATTGAGGATAAGGTCTCGGTTTTGGGTTCGAGGGTTCGACATATAAATGTTCATACAGCGAGTTACAAACACCCAATGAGTTTCGCAAGCGAAGACACTGAAAAGTTTGAGCTACGAACTGGAAATTTGTTAGCTGTGCCTAATAAAATGGCGTAGTATCATAAGTTCGGAACTGCTACATTTTTGTATTACCAAAGGAAAAAAAAAGCATTAAGATCAGAACGATTCTTGAACGACCCTTCAAATATGTAACAAATATGACTTTGTCTTTCCAAAGTTTCGTTCTGTATATGGACGTCAGTCTTAGGTTGTGCTAACACACTGTGTTGATTGAAAACACCATTAATAAAACAATGTATTTCTTACAGAGCAATTCTCTATGTATTTCATCCTGTGAAGAACTTGCTTTGTGAATTCTGCATCAAACGATATTTGAATCTCTCAGTTTAAGATGCTTTTATTGTTGGATGATGTTCAGAGTCTCCGAAAGTGGTCGCAGTTGCTACTTTAAAGATAAGTCATTATTCTCAAATTACAAAAAAAGTGGAGAGAAAAAAAAAGGCTAAAGATAACTAAGAAACGCTTTAGAGAGAAGAAAATGGTTGAAATGGAATTGTTCGTTATACTTCTCAAAACTTAAGAGTTGTGAAATAGTTATTTTTTGAGATACGTGTTTTGTTGTGAAGTTATTTAATGATTTATAATAATTCAGCCTAGTGGATTCATTTTGCATTTTTCTCAAATGTTTGTTAGTTTAGGCGTTGTAGATTAAAAACGGACCATTTCTTGACTAGACAGAAGTTGTTCTTAAAACTTGTCTAAATACGTCCTTAGTTAAGAAGTGTTTCAAGATTTTATTTATTTCTTTTCTTTTAAGTGGGTTCTCCACATTGCGCCCCTAAAGGGACTGAACCCCCAATGGGCTACCCACTCAATACTCACTACAGGGATAGAACCCCTAATTATGTTGTCATAAACCTTCAATCTTACCGGATTAGGCACTATTTGAATAATGTTATTTTCTCCAATTTTGGCCGAATAACTGTATTCTTTGAA
Organism: Limulus polyphemus; assembly: GCF_000517525.1. Classification (NCBI taxonomy): domain Eukaryota; kingdom Metazoa; phylum Arthropoda; class Merostomata; order Xiphosura; family Limulidae; genus Limulus; species Limulus polyphemus. Next base: position 16,520 of record NW_013671406.1, on the reverse strand, counting down.
TAATTTCCGAGCGAGTATGTTTAGATCTAGTTTGAATAATTTCCGAGCGAGTATGTTTAGATCTAGTTTGAATAATTTCCGAGCGAGTACGTTTAGATCTAGCTGGAATAAATTCCAAGCGAGTATGTTTAGATTTAGTTTGAATAATTTCCGAGCGAGTATGTTTAGATCTAGTTTGAATAATTTCCGAGCGAGTATGTTTAGATCTAGTTTGAATAATTTCCGAGCGAGTACGTTTAGATCTAGCTGGAATAAATTCCGAGCGAGTATGTTTAGCTAGCTGGAATAAATTCCGAGCGAGTATGTTTAGGCCTAGCTAGAATAATTTCCGAGCGAGTATGTTTAGGCCTAGCTAGAATACTTGTTTCCAATGGAGTTCGAATATCATATATACAGCAAAAAACAGTAGCCTAATCGTATTCCCTCACCTAGTTTCTAGAGAGAAGAGGGAAATACGTAGCTCACTCAACAATACACTGTCTCCGGAGGCTACCAAACACTGCCATTTTTAATGAACCTATTTTTTGTTTCCACATGTTCTTGTAACGTTTCAATTTTTTTTTTCTGAACAAGACCATTTCTGTTTTCTTAAGCTTTAACTTATTCATCAAGGTAAAAGTAAAGAGGTCGGTTATTTTGGACACACTTATTTTCTGGAAGAAATGTCGGACCACTGGACCATAGAAGATAGAAGTTATAGTAATAACATAGTTTTTGTAATGGTGTATTGGGTATCTTTAGATTACAGAACAGACAGACTAATGTGAATTGAACTGACTGCATTTCACTTATACCTTTTGCTGAAGATACTGCCAACGTATAAGGCTTTCAGATGCGAAGTATGTCTTTTTTATCTGCTTTTATGCTGCGTTTAATCAATGATAATAATAATATAAAATAAAAAACAAGTTTTACCCACAAATGATTTCTTAGAGTGTTACTAGATGGCGGCAGTGTAGAACTAACACGCGCAATCTCGGTATCGGATTTTGAGTTTGTGTTTTATGGCAGTACGTCGTGGTTGTTTCTAACTTATATGCTTAGTGTTGGGTCTCGGGACAAGAAGTAGGTTGAAGTGTGAATGTGAAGCCTCGGGACCAGTAGTAGGTTGAAGTGTGAAACTGACTGAGCCGTGTGAACTGAAAGGTTCTCCTGACTCTTTAATTGTGTTGCATAAAAAAGTAGGTAAAACTCTCTCAAACGTTATGATGTTTTAGTGCTGACTAGGTATAACTTCGAATCTAATGAACTCTTGCTTGTGATCGTGGAAACTTCATCTTGGCAGGAAATAAAAAACTTTATATTGGCGTGATTGTTATACGAGTGGAATTGGAGCAGAAGAGGGCAACTTGTAAGTACCATAAACAGATATATATATTTCCAAGACAGTAAAACTTTTTTTTATTTTAGATTCTTCGCTGAAATTAAGTCATATTAAATCAAGGAGACGAGGAAAGTATGTCTCAGACTAACTTTTCTGACCACAACTTATTTCAGGTCAGATTTTCAAGTAGTTGAAGATTTTGTGCTGTAAGTAAAAAGTTTGTACATGAAACATCTCTATTTCATGTCATTTATGGAAAACTCCGTGTAGAATTAAATAAACTTGGAACTGTGTAGGAAAGTTATTAGGGGGACTGACTCGTGTTCCTTAAATACATACAATTACCTAGTTAACTTAATTCCTGATAAATTTTTTTTAATATATAAAAACGCAGCTTACCAATCGTTTGGTGAATTGTACCCTTGAATCACATTATCTGTACCCTTCTGTGCAATTTGACTTGATATTCCTGAAGTTTCGCAGACATTTTCTTGTTGTTAACACCTTAAAAGCTAAAAGAAGCTCATTAAAAATATATCTCTAGTTATGGTGGGATTTTAGTCTTGAAATGTGACGTGAACTAAAGTAACTATTAGAGTCGTGCCCATAATTACTCAAACAGTTTCATTACACAATACTCTCGTCCTGTCACACGAAACTCTGGGCCATTAACACTCTACAACACAGCTTATATTGGCCACAAATCGCAGAGCAATTAACCCTTCTACATCAAAACTAAATTTCACATGAATCTCTGGGTAATTGATTCATGTACATTATAGCTTCAGTTGCACGTGAATCTTTGGGTAATTGATTCATGTACATTATAGCTTCAGTTGCACGTGAATCTTTGGGTAATTGATTCATGTACATTATAGCTTCAGTTGCACGTGAATCTTTGAGGAATTGATTCCTGTACATTATAGCTTCAGTTGCACGTGAATCTTTGGGGAATTGATTCCTGTACATTATAGCTTCAGTTGCTCATGAATCTCTGGGGAATTGATTCCTGTACGTTATAGCTTCAGTTGCTCATGAATCTCTGGGGAATTAACCCCTGTACATCATAGTTATATTTGTACACGAACATCTGGATAATTAACCCCTGTACATCATGGTTTTATTTGTACACGAACATCTGGATAATTAACCCCTGTACATCATGGTTTTATTTGTACACGAATCTTGTTTTAAATGAGTGAGTTAAGTGACGAGATGTAATACACGGGTACACATTAAAATTCTTTATATGTTGTAATAATTACTTATTATTTTCATTGACAAAAATATATTAAAATGCTTAATTTTACACCATTGACTTCACTATAACTGATCGAGTTCCCTGCCCCACATTTGGGGAAATGCTCGTTTAATGTATACTTTGTTTTATTTAATTTAACCTGTTATGTAAGATAATATATCTTACTAAATTTCACTACCAGGGTAATGGTGGTTATTTATTTTCAACCACGACATTGACAGATATCCCTTTCAGCTGACGATGAAAACATATAACAGTTCAATTTATTCTAAAGTCGTGAATATTCATCAAAGAAAACATCAACAAACACTATGTTGACGACAATTTTCGATCGTCTTCACATGAGTTGCCTGATGATTGTTAGCTCATCTCAATATTTTAGTTCATGATACAATAGTAGCAGGAAAACGGCCGAGTAAGGGACCTGGTAAAACGAACAAAAACCTCTCCTCCCGTTATCAAATCTTATGTTTTAATGAAAGATACAGTGAAATAAGAATGAAAGGTTCTTTGAAAGTTAAGCAAGGTAAGTATGAAACTGTCAGATTTATCAATCATTAATTATCTAAAGAAAAGAGAACCGTTTCCTGTATCCTCTTAACACGCACTTGTGTTTATTTATTTTGCTTCGGATATACTACTGGTAATAACACAAATATTATAAGCGTATAAAGTTAACAAAAAGTACTTTGATAGAGCTGTAAATCCTCAGAGTAAGTGATTCGAGTTTTTATTACAGCGATTCCTAGCTATGATTTAAGATAATATCTAAAGACCTTTATTACCTACAATAGATTAATATTGTCGTAGTACAGAAATGGACGGAGGTTTCTTGTTTCGACATCCGTAGATTAAATCATTTAACAGCGTGATGTATAGCTACAACCAAGCTGGTGCAATATTAAAAGTTATGAAAAGCTCTGTTGTCAGAAAATAATAAATCATTCTATGTAAACAGAAAAAACTAGAAAACGTTAAGGTCTTATGAGGGTAAATCTTAGTGATATAACATTAAAATAATCAAATAACTTGCAAATAGTTACATGTCGAAACGTGTATGCTATGTTATTCTTATATTAACACAAAGCTAGTAAGACCACTAATGTTATTCTTATATTAACACAAAGCTAGTAAGACCACTAATGTTATTCTTATATTAACACAAAGCTAGTAAGACCACTAATGTTATTCTTATATTAACACAAAGCTAGTAAGACCACTAATGTTATTCTTATATTAACACAAAGCTAGTAAGACCACTAGAACCCCACTTCAACAGTTGAGAGACTGGAACATAATGAACATATTAGATGAAGTAATTATCCAGTCTATGTATCATAGTTTTAGTGTTTATATACAACACTATATATATATAACTATGATTTCAAGGTCTTTTATTATTATATGTCGGTATAATTTTCATGTTTTTAGGATCAATTTATATAGCAAACAACTTCTTGTGATCTGATAATTTTTAGTTCATAATAACAAAAAACTAGATGTGGAAAAGCACCATTTTTTATATTCTATACTGACAAGTTCGTGTCACCTGAAAATAAACTCGAAATGGAAGGAAAAAATCGTGCAGATGTTTTTGAAATATAATAATGTTGATAATTATTTAATTATTTGTAATTATTTAAAATGTACTTCTTCCAATTTAGGGTATTTTCTGCAACTATCTTTACTGCGTTTTGTTTAGAAAAATCAATGTAGAAACCAATTTTATAGGCCCCGGCATGGCCAAGTGGTTAGGGGGCGTTTGACTCCCAATTTTAGGGTCGCGGGTTCGAATCCCCTCCCACCAAACATGATCGCTCTTTCAGCCGTGGGGGTGTTATAATGTCACCGTAAATCCTACTATTCGTTGGTAAAAGAGTAGTCCAGGAGTTGGCGGTGGGTGGTGATGACAGCTGCCTTCCCTCTAGTCTTTCATTGCTAAATTAGGGACGACTAGTGCAGATAGACCTCGTGTAGCTTGGCCCGAACTTCAAAACAAGAGAAACTATTTTCTACATTATGTTTTGGCTGTTTTTGCATTTCATTATTACAGAGTGGCTAAGCTTGTTAAATGTTGGTTTTTTTCTTATCCATGTTTACTGAGGTGGAGAACGAAATTGGCCTATCATAGCGACAGGTAGCGAATTCAAGAGTAGATTGCGTCTAACATTTCTTTGCTGTCTTGTAGAAATTCACACATACAGCTGTGACATTTGCTTCACATGTATTTATATAGTAGAGAGTGTATGTTTCCCATGTGCAGTTATGTAACTAAGTTGTTTGTCATAATATGATGCCTATATAAAATATGGCATTTTACAGACACAGATCGTGAAAGTTTTGGGTATTCACATCCCAAAGAGGACCCCCCCCCCTCCAGTGGCACAGCGGTATCTACGGACTTACAACGCTAGAAACCGGGTTTCGATACTTGTGGTGGGCAGAACACAGATAGCCCGTTGTGTAGCTTTGTGCTTAACTACAAACAAACAGATACACCCCAAAGAAAATATCGTTCACATCATATTCCAAAAGTTTCTGTACAGTAAGAACTTTACACGTCAAAGAAAATACCTTTAGGATGAGCACTCAACATTCGAATGAAGATATTTTTAGAACAAACACTTAACATTAAAAGGAAGATATTTTTAGAACAAACCATCAACATTCCAATGAAGATACTTTTAGAACAAACACGTAACATTCCAAGGAAGATATTTTTAGAACAAACACTTAACATT
>NW_013671406.1:6105-10260 GCF_000517525.1 Limulus polyphemus | reverse complement strand
GCAATCAGAGTAAGTACTCAGTCATGGCAATCAGGAGTAAGTACTCAGTCATGGCAATCAGGAGTAAGTACTCAGTCATGGCAATCAGGAGTAAGTACTCAGTCATGGCAATCAGAAGTAAGTACTCAGTCATGGCAATCAGGAGTAAGTACTCAGTCATGGCAATCAGGAGTAAGTACTCAGTCATGAAGCTATTTCTACACGAAATTATTCACAATTGTTCTTGTCACAGGTTAGCTGCCATTGTACGCAGAAACATGCACAGCTATATGACGTTGGTTTGACCAAACTATTTCTGCTAAGCCCCCAGTGGCACAGCGGTATGCCTGCGGACTTACAACGCTAGAATCCGGGTTTTGATACCTGTAGTGGGCAGAGCACAAATAGCCCATTGTGTAGCTTTGTGCTTAATAACAAACATCTTATTTCTGCTAAACAAAGACTGGAAGCAACACAGAATCTTTATGAAACTCAAAACCTCTTGCAAACTAACATTATCGCTAGAAGTGATAAATAGCATGTGGTGTTTGGTTAAAATTCTTACCTAATTACTTCACTGTCTAGATATCTGTATATCTTTTCGTCCAGCTATCCACCCATTTCCGTTTAGCAGACAGATTGGATCACTAAATGAGAGAATAGCACTTACACCGCCATCTAGCTGCATTGTAACAAACGAGAACAAATGAGATAGAATATAAGAGTGGCTTGAGTTGATTGTTTTGTGTGCACTATTATTCATATATCTTAACTTGTTCTGAACCTAAGTTGAATATGGGCAGTAGAACTGAAACATTATTGTATCTTGGAAGAAGGAACCTGTCATTATTGAACTAGTCATTGTTGCGTCTTGGAAGAGGAACCTTGTCATTGTTGAAACATTGTATCTTGGAAGAAAGCATCTGTCATTATTGGACTAATCATTGTTGCGTCTTGGAAGAGGAACCTTGTCATTGTTGAAACATTGTATCTTGGAAGAAAGGAATCTGTCGTTATTGGACTAATCATTGTTGCGTCTTGGAAGAGGAACTTTGTCATTGCTGAAACATTGTATCTTGGAAGAATGAATCTGTCATTATTGGACTAATCATTGTTGCGTCTTGGAAGAGGAACTTGTCATTGCTGAAACATTGTATCTTGGAAGAATGAATCTGTCATTATTGGACTAATCATTGTTGCGTCTTGGAAGAAGAAACCCGTCATTGTTGCATCTTAGAAGAAGAAACCTGTCATTGTTGGAATAATCATTGTTGCATCTTGGAGGAAGAAATGTGTCGTTGTTCTAACAATCATTGTTGCATTGTGTAAGTGGAAACCAGCTATTTCTTTGCTATCTCAGTTTACAAATGAATTTTAAGAGAAATTAGTGACGCAATATATATATTTATATATAAGTTTTTGAATATTGTAATAACGTTATGTAAAAATTGTATTTGATCAGCATATACACTATTTCATAAAAGTATATCTCAAAACGGCCGGACGTAACTTAGTGGTTAGCTTGCCAGAACCGAAGGTCATGATTCATGACCTGTTATCGCAAAAATGCTTTCCGCACTTTGTGGCCGCAGGTGAACAATAAGAGTAACGATCATATCCCAGTATTCGGTCAGAAAAGAGTAGCCCACAAGTTGACTGTGGGTTCTGTTGATTAGCTGCCTTCCCCATGGTGTATCAGTTCGAAATTAGGGACGGCTGTTTACAGATAGAACTTTGCGAAAATATCCTGAAGCAAACAAACAAAGAAAACAACTCAAAAACTGAATTTAATTCTATATTCTATAAAATGTGTTAAACATTTTATGTTGTCTAATTTTCGCCTCATCAAGTGAAAAATAAGTGAGTTTGGTTTGTTTGAAGTTAAGCACAAAGGGCTATCTGTGCTCTGCCCACTACGGGTATCGAAACCCGGATTTTAGCGTTGTTGATGTATAGATAAGTGAATGGTGCGATTAATAATCATTGAAATTCTGGATAAAATGACAGGCGTTCACCTGTTAATAATCGTGCTTCTGGAACAACGCCATCTATACTTTGAGTTCCTGCTCCAGTCAAATATTTGCCCCTTAAATCAAACTTCACAGCACTTCTTCTGTCTTCTGATAACGGTCCACATGTTGTTTGTGTCAATAAATTTGATCATTATAACCTGCTTGCTGGATAAATGACATCGGACAGAGTGAAACGCTACCACGCCTATGAAACTGAACATTTTCGTATGATAATAAGCTCTGATCTAGGTGTGAAAAATGTAGATAATGGACGTGGAAACAGTCCTGTTTATTGTTGTATGTAAAATATAAATAATGGACGTGGAAACAGTCCTGTTTATTGTTGTATGTGAAATATAGATAATGGACGTGGAAACAGTCCTGTTTATTGTTGTATGTGAAATATAGATAATGAATGTGGAAACAGTCTTGTTTATTGTTGTATGTCAAATATAGATAATGGGTGTGGAAACAGTCCTGTTTATTGTTGTATGTGAAATATAGATAATGGACGTGGAAACAGTCCTGTTTATTTTTGTATGTCAAATATAGATAATGAATGTGGAAACAGTCTTGTTTATTGTTGTATGTCAAATATAGATAATGGGTGTGGAAACAGTCCTGTTTATTGTTGTATGTAAATATAGATAATCGATGTGGAAACAGTCCTGTTTATTGTTGTATGTGAAATATAGATAATGGACGTGGAAACAGTCCTGTTTATTGTTGTATGTGAACTATAGATAATGGACGTGGAAACAGTCCTGTTTATTGTTGTATGTGAAATATACAAGTTCGACCCTTAATTAACGAATTACATTTTTTTTTTATTCCTGTAAACTCCCAGTGGAGCATAGGGCCGCGACAAAAACTCGCCAACGGAAGTTGTTGTTGTAGTTACTTGTAGCAGGTTGGTTTTTACGGGGTGGAGTAGCTAGCCCCGCGTCCAACCCTCCTCCTTTCTCATCCTGGAGTTGGGACCAGACAACAGCGGAGGTTGGCATGTTTGGTGTGACGGGGATTCGAACCCGCGACCCTCAGATTACGAGTCGAGCGCCCTAACCACCTGGCCATGCCGGGCCGAACGAAGTACATTACTTGTCTTCAGTACCCACGCTGCTATAATAGAAATACACACACACACATAAGGAAATAGTAGAAATAAATACTTGGCACCGTGCTAGAAGAATGTTTACGGGTTTGATTATTCAGGAGCTGTAAAAAATAAATAGAAACTTTATCATTAGGAGATTCTGTGAACAAAATGTTAAGGGAAAAGGTCCTGATTTCTCATACCCTGAAATAACGAACAACGTCTCGATAGATTCCTGCTGGTGATTATATGTTTCTACAATATGATTTTCACAGTTTATTACTGGTACTTGTTTATCATTTGTTGATCGTTGTCATCCCAACATGTATGAACGCGTGTGCGACTGCTAAGTTGGAAATGCATTTCTTTCTCTCTCTCTCTCGGGCTGTAAACAAATAATGTTATGAGAAACACACGTTTTTAGGCTCTTATCATTTTAAAACAATGACATCAAAGACTTCTTTATTTGAGGACATAGTTACGGAGAAAAAATTGAACTGTTGTGGCAAAAAAGGCCAAATAACTACGCGTAGTTAATTTCTTGGACCAAGAACTGGTCTGTTTACAAGACGTATATGTTTTGCATGAAACTTACAAGTAGATATTGAAGAATGGTTTATGTTTTCAGTTCTCTGTGTGCTTCTTCTTTCATATATTGTATTAGGAAACCTTCGGACCAGTAGGGTCAAGTCGAGAGTGTTATACTCACTATGGAACGACTTTATATCATGCTTTATTCCCAACCCCTACATCCAAAAATAAGTGTTTTTGATGTTAATTCCGTAGTAACGCAATGTTTTGCTACCAGGGTTATGATTTTAAGTAACTACTATATGTGACATCTATTTATTTTTTAACGTTTACGCGTGTCTGTATTTATATCTAGAGAGAAGGGAATGATTTTCTTTACTTTTCTGGTGTCAGCAATGTTATGTACCATCCAGTCTGTGGAAACTTAGGCTTTAAATCCAACTATAAAATACAATTATAGTATTTTGGCACTTGTGTATAAAGTTAAAATCATAAATAATATTCAACGTTAAACTGGTACACAATTAAAAACAGTTTATT
>NW_013671406.1:3943-5163 GCF_000517525.1 Limulus polyphemus | reverse complement strand
AGAAACCGGGTTTCAATACCCGTGGTTGGAAGAGAACAGATAGTAGATATACCGCTGTGCCACTGGGGGTGTGTGTCCAAGTAGTGTCTCCGAATAACATTCTTTACCGAGTATAGGCGGTGGAATCGGGAGGCACTGGGGACACGTATCCCATATTTTTTTTATTTTTTTTTTGCAAAGTAGTAAAGTACTCCTCTTCAAAAAAATAAGTATTTAAGTATTATAAAAACAGCATGTTCAGCCTAAAAATGTAAGGGGGGGGGGTTGTAGTTTCCAGCACTATTATTGGCTCGATTTAAATTAGCATTTCTTTTGACAGTTCAGTAAAATTGCGAAAGTTGTAATCAGGGTTATCTTTCTGCGGATACGTGATAGATTGAACTTTCGCCCGTGGAGGTCAGGCAGTCTGTGACGTCGAATTATCCGGAACATTTTCTTTTTTTGAAACGTGCGAGATTTAAATCTGAAATGTATATTGCTTATCCGTGCAGTGTTTTACTCGTAACAAAAAAAAAAGACTTGAAGCATTTTGTCTATTTCAAGAAATAAAAATATCACGTTTTTTCTTTCAATCGATTTGAACGAAGAAACTACGTGTAATTATACTGGTCAGTTAAGGAGAACAAAAGCCACGTGCATCGTTATAGCAAGATTCGGTAAGAGTCCCTTCTCTAATCGTCTAATCGATGTAACGACCGCATTTTTCTCCCCCCCTCCTATTAAATTTTTTCTGTATTTTAATTCATGTAAAATAAGGGTTTAATGGTGTGAGAAAGGTAGATTAAAAACGGATGTGACTAGCATATTTCAGGCTAACGTTTTAATATCATTTTTATACAGTTTTAGACAACTTCTGCTCAGTAAACCGTGATCATTACACGTTAACATTTGATATACCAAAATATGAGGCCAATGATTCTCCTGTAACAGAGGCTGTGGCTTTCGGTTGGATGTACTGTAGCAGAAGCTATGTATTTCGGTTGGATGTACTGTAGCAGAAGCTATGGATTTCGGTTGGATGTACTGTAACAGAGGCTGTGGATTTCGGTTGGATGTACTGTAACAGAGGTTGTGGATTTCAGTAGGATGTGCTGTAGCAGAAGCTATGGATTTCGGTTGGATGTACTGTAACAGAGGCTGTGGATTTCAGTAGGATGTGCTGTAGCAGACGCTATGGATTTCGGTTGGATGTACTGTAACAGAGGCTGTGGATTTCAGTA
>NW_013671406.1:0-2979 GCF_000517525.1 Limulus polyphemus | reverse complement strand
ACAGAGGCTGTGGATTTCAGTAGGATGTACTGTAGCAGAAGCTATGAATTTCGGTTGGATGTACTGTAACAGAGGCTGTGGATTTCAGTAGGATGTGCTGTAGCAGAAGCTATGGATTTTGGTTGGATGTACTGTAACAGAGGCTGTGGATTTCGGTTGGATGTACTGTAGCAGATGCATTATACATGTAGCTATATCACCAGCATTACTAGTAATGTGTTTCTAGAATTACACATCATGGATATATCACCAGCATTACTAGTAATGTGTTTCGTTAGAATTACACATAATGGGTATATCACCAGCATTACTAGTAATGTGTTTAGTTAGAATTACACATGATGGATATATCATCAGCATTACTAGTAATGTGTTTCTAGAATTACACATCATGGATATATCACCAGCATTACTAGCAATGTGTTTCGTTAGAATTACACATAATGGGTATATCACCAGCATTACTAGTAATGTGTTTCGTTAGAATTAAACATGATGAATATATCATCAGTATTACTAGTAATGTGTTTCGTTAGAATTAAACATGATGAATATATCACCAGCATTACTAGTAGTTTTGAATAAAAACGAGCACAAGTTGATTTTATTTAAGATATAGTTTTTATATCATATTCGTAAAACGTAAGCGTTTTTATATAAGAATATGGATGAAAATAGTTCAGGTGTTTAAACAATATTGTTTGAGAAACAAGGAATTGTTCTCTCTGTTGTATTAATCTTGTATTAAATGTTTTCCCGATTTTAACGATTTATTTTAAGCCAAATAAAAACTTTATTTTTTTATTAAATATACTAATAGAAGTTTTAGCTAAGAGTCAAATAGAAACTTTATTTTTTATTAAATATACTAACAGAAGTTTTAGCTAAGAGTCAAATAAAAACTTTATTTTTTATTAAATATACTTATAGAAGTTTTAGGTTTAAAGTTTATATTTGACTCTTGGCTAAAACTTCTATTTTTGACTCTTGGCTAAAACTTCTATTAGTATATTTAATAAAAAATAGAAACTTTATTTTTTATTAAATATACTTATAGAAGTTTTAGCCAAGAGTCAAATAGAAACTTTATTTTGTGTAAAATATGAACTAAGACACTATATTATGATCATTCTTTTTTTAAATTAATTGAAAAGTACAATTATATAGAAGTAGTCTAGAATATTAAATTAATCTCAAGAAATTATGTTACAAAAGAAGAAACACTTGGAAACAATTTCATGACTTAGCTTTCATTCGTCCTCCAAAACGTTATCATTGTCCACTTGAATAATGGTCTATTTTTCTCCCGGTGTCTCAGCGTTAAGACTGATGGTTTATAACGCCCAAAGTCAGGTTTCGATACCCGCGGCGGAGCACTCATAGCTCTTTGTGTAGCTTTGCGCTTTGCAACAACAACACAACAATTGACTAAATTTTGATAAATGTGCACGAGAGAAGTAACTAGTGAGAAGGGTTTTAAATTTACACCCGTTATACAGACCCTTCTACCGAAGTGAGCATTTTGTAAGTTGCCATAATGTTTAGAATATTAAAATGAATACAACATGCGTGTGATAATTTTGAATTACGACACTCGGTGACTTAGCGGAAAACCTACAAGCTTACAACGCTAGAACCAGATTTTTATACCCCTGGCGGGAAGATCACAGACTACCCACTGTTTAGCTTTGTGCTTAACAAACAAAGAAACGAACAGATCTTGAACTATATTTTTCGTAGTCTCAGGAGGATACAAACTGTACATGAGGTAATCAGGTATTCTGAGTGGCGCTGGAGACTTGTTTCCAGACTAGAGTTTCCATATGCTAGCATGGTAGCTTACACGTAGTATACGCATGTGTAACCAATCTTTGCTTGATAGAAGTTGTCTAGACTCCATGGCGCCTTTTCTTGCACGGAACATTTAGTATCAAAACTTAGAGCTCTTATTGAATATAAACTGTAAATGAATACCTGGAATTTGAAGGAAACACCTTTCAACACTGGTCATTTCTTTAAAAAAGTCCACTGAAAACCACCTAAATGACCAACAGACTCGGTTCCAGATCTTCTTCAGGGAGGGAGGAATGGATCTTTTGTTGACTCTTATTAACGATTTAAAAAAAGCATGCAATTTTTTTAAAAATTGATATTGATATTTTTTAAACTTGGATGAACTTGGGTGGGCCAGAGTAAAATTTGGGGATGCACGACCCACTCCATCACTCCCATAGCACCGGCCCTGATGGATCACAACCAGTTATATCGTGTTTGCTTTCAATATGCCGCAGTCATCATATTTAAGATTCTTAGCTAATTTTGCACTCGTCATTGGGACATGTATGATTCCTAGTTACATGTTAATAAGTTGTTTTAAATTTGGTTTTACTGAATAGGCCATAACAGAACAATCTAGTCGTTAGGTGTTCGTTTACTTGTTTTCTAGAACTTTCTAGACTAGAGATAGAGAATGTTGTTTTGTTTGTTATGAATTTTTCGCAAAGCTACACAAGGGCTATCTGCGCTAGCCATCCCTAATTTAGCAAAGAAAGACTAGAGGGAAGGCAGCTAGTCATCACCACCCACAGCCAACTCTTGGGCTACTCTTTTACCAACGAACAGTGGGACTGACCGTCACATTATAATGCCCCCACGGTTGATAGGGTGAGCATGTTCGGTGGGAGGGGGATTCGAACCCACGACCCTCAATTTGCGAGTAAAGCGAACTAACCATCTGGCCATGCCGGGTCTAGACTAGGGAGAAAGCAACATCCGCTGATGGTGGGAGGGGGATTCGAACCCACGACCCTCAGATTGCGAGTAAAGCGAACTAACCATCTGGCCATGCCGGGCCTAGACTAGGGAGAAAGCAACATCCGTTGATGGTGGGAGGGGGATTCGAACCCACGACCCTCAGATTGCGAGTAAAGTGAACTAACCATCTGGCCATGCCGGGCCTAGACTAGGGAGAAAGCAACA
>NW_013671405.1:57941-59952 GCF_000517525.1 Limulus polyphemus | reverse complement strand
TTAGTTTAAAGCAGCCATTGAGCTCAATGCTGACATAAACTTGGATGTAATCCTACGTGCAGACAAAAGAGTACGACCATTTAATGCTCACTGCCGAACTTATAATCTTCCAATCGCTTCAGATGTTGCTGCAATGATCCCTGAAACAAACCCTGGTAATCTCTGTATCATCATTCACTATAGGGATGATAGCTTGTAAAGAATCAATCAAATTCACCACTCCTATGATCCCTTTCATTATGTTCTGTTGTTTCCTCATGGCTCAGATGGCTGACAAACTGCACTGAGAAGACTAGGGGAAAATGGCAAAGAAAATACACTGACTACACTGGAGTTCTATCCCTATTGCTTCCAAGTTCGTCAAAACAGCTTCAATGCTGTCATGAGAGCAAGAAAATTGCTTCAGCAGTGTGTTGTTGACTGCTGGGCAAAAATTGAATATACTCATTTAAAATGGGCAAATGACCATCAGAGATAAATTAGAGCTGATAAGTATCAAGGCCTTATGAACACAGTTACTGAAGGAGGTGACAAGAAAGCTGGTAGAAGAGTCATTCTACCACATACTGTCTATGGCTCACCAAAGTTCTACAACGAATGTTTCCAGAACTCAATGAATGTTGTCCAACACATGGGCAAACCAGACTACTTTATCATATTCACAACGAACCCTAAATAGAAAAGGATTCGAGAAGCATTATTTGATGTTGGAGATCCTCATGATAGACCAGATCTATTTGCCAGAGTGTTCAAATTGAAATACGATTCTTTGATGAATGACTTTTTCCAGAAAGACATCCTTGGCAAAGTCAAAGTTCATTTAGCCAACAATTGAGTGGCAAAAGCGTGGTCTGGCACATGCTCATCATGGCAGATGATTCAAAACCCAGAACAATAGAAGTTATTGATCATGTTGTCTCTGTGAGATTTCAGATAAAGAACAGAATCCTAAACTGCATGAGATTATAACAAGCAACAACATACCTGGACCCTGTGGCCAACACATTCTTCAGAGTCTTCTCATGGAAGGACATGAACAACAAAGATATTTCACCAAATATTTTCCAATGTCTTTTTGAGATCTCCACCATTGTTGGAGAAAATTAATTCCCAGAGTACAAATGTCGATCACCTGAAAATGGTGGGTTAACTTATGTCCTAAATCACAGGAGTAAAAAATCCTTGTGAAAAACTAGTGAGTAGTACTATACAGTCCATTAAACTCCTTGAGGTACCGAGCCACATAAACGTCGAAGTTGTCTATTCTGTCCAAGCAGTACATATGCAAAGGCTCTGATAAAATTGTTTTCACAGTTTAAGATTCGGGAGGCAATGATGTTCAAGTAATAGATGAAATTGAAAATTTTGGGAATGCTAGGTTCATTGTTGTAAGCTATAAGAAACCAAACCATTGAACTTGCAAATTTTAAAATAACTTCATAATAACCAGTTTTTTACAAGAAATTTAATGGTGATATTTATTTTGTATTTAGTGTAGTATTTAATGACGAAATTGACAATTAATGTTTATTGCGCCTTTTTTTGTAATAAACATACAAACATAAGCACGTTTTGCACATAGAGAGACACTCAGACCACCTTGCTGTCAATTCAGTATTTCCAAAAACAGTTTTCTTTAAATGGTCCTAAGTGGTTTCATAAGTGATTTAGTAACTTTGTGAATTGCAAATTATTGTTTAGTGATACAGGTGATTATGCCACCCAAGAAACGCCCTTTCTATGGAAAGTCTTCTGCCCCTAAAGAAATGCATGTACAAAGAGCAGTTGAAACAGAAAAAGAACGCAATCAAAGACTTCAAGCACAAGCTGCAAGACAAGCTGCTCAAATACAGGAAGAGACTTTGGAATAACGTAAAGTTAGACTTCGAGCTCAAGCTGAAAGACAGGCTGTTCAAATACAGGAAGAGACTTTGGAATAACGTAAAGTTAGACTTCGAGCTCAAGCTGAAAGACAGGCTGTTCAAATACAGGAAGAGACTTTGGAATAACG
>NW_013671405.1:55434-57734 GCF_000517525.1 Limulus polyphemus | reverse complement strand
AACGCAATCAAAGACTTCAAGCACAAGCTGCAAGACAAGCTGCTCAAATACAGGAAGAGACTTTGGAATAACGTAAAGTTAGACTTCGAGCTCAAGCTGAAAGACAGGCTGTTCAAATACAGGAAGAGACTTTGGAACAACGTAAAGTTAGACTTCCAGCACAAGCTGCAAGACAGGCTGCTCAAATAGAGGAAGAGACTTTGGAATAACGTAAAGTTAGACTTCGAACTCAAGCTGAAAGGCAGGCTACTCAAAGACAGCAAGAAATTGTTGAACAGCACAAAGCCAGAATTCAGTCAGAATCATCAAGGCAAGCTGGATATAGACAACAAAAAACTTCTGAACAACGTCAAACCAGACTTCAAGCACAAAAATTAAGACAAATAACTTAGAGAGAGCAAGAAACAGAGGAGCAACATGATGTACGATTTCAGGCTCAAAGAACAAGACAAGCTCAAACACGATCTAATTTCAAATAAAGCTTTGTTTGATTAAATGTTTTTTTTTATTTCTCGCATCACAGCTTTTGTCTACTTACTGAATAATTTGGTGAAAAAATACTGATCTATACATTTCAAATCTAATTTTCACCTTGCAACGCCGGGTAGCAGGGTAGTTGATACATAAATTGGTAAAAGCTGTGCTGATAAAATAAAACTATTACACAAATACCCCTTTCTATCTCTAATAATTATATTCATATAATTCAACACTGCAATTTTTTTATGTGTTTTTATATTATTTATATAATTATTGCTTACCTATATTAAATACTTATAATTCAATATATGCAATGGCGAAAATAACTGTTACACTTTAAATGTTTGAATTTGTAATTGTTGTTATTCATGTCTTGCCTGAAGATAAATGAAATTTCGAAGTTTTAACTGCTTAAACAAATATTTCCACTGTAAAGTTGATCACGATATTAAATTTAATCACTCAGTAGGATCCTCATCTCTTAATTAATATGATACGTTCACATAGATTTGATAGTAAGAGGATTAAGTACACTGAGTGGTCACAAGTAAATAGACACCTAATTTTTTGTCATTTATCTTGTTGCGTCAGCGAGGTCACCTATTTTCTAGAAATATCTTGTTCTTTCGTGAATGCCCTAGCATTTACTAGATATATATGTTTGCCTGGTATATATATAAGACGCTCACAACGTGGTGTGACAATGTGTGTAGGTAGTGAGTAATTGAACTGCAGTCAGAAAGTATTGTTTAAGTTAACGTTCGTTGTTAAAACGTTTGTTATAGAGCGACTGTTGAAAATAAGTGTATCGGTAAAGTTATATTCAAAAAGAATAAACCAGTTTTATTAAGTAAGGACTTGTGTCGCTAAAGTTTCGTCGGAACGAAGTTGCGGAAAATCAATTAACGACTGGAGTCATAACAAACTGCTAACTAATTTGTGTTTACAGAGCACTATATAAATGAAAAATGGTCCGCACACTAATTATCTTGTGCTACAACATGCCTAGAACTCAAGGTTCTCTCGAATTGTCAGATATTGTTAGAGGAAGGATAGTTGGTCAAGCAGATGGTGGAATAAGTCAGCGCAAATTTCGCAGAATTTGGTAATCACGCTTTCGACAGTCAACAGAATCATCGTGCAGTTCAGGAAACAACTGAGCAGCGTCCTGGTCCATCGGAGAGAACGAAAAGGGTTGTCAAGTTGGTGGGATGAGCCCGAAATCTGTTCAACGGATTCTCCACAGATTGGGTTATCGTTGCAGAGCAGCTAGACGGAAGCCCTTATTAAGACCTGCCAACATAGTCAGACGAAAAAAGGAAGGAAGTGGGCAAGTGATATGATGACCAAGCCTCTGGACTTTTGGAAGACCATATTGTTCTCAGTCGAATCAAGATTCGCTCAATTTTTAAACAGTGGAAGGATATGGGTCTGGAGAATGCCTCACCAAGAGTTTTGGCTCAACAGATTGCAGCCAACTGTGAAGCATGGTGGTTTGGGGAGCTGTTTGGGTTGGTGGGAGATCGAGGTTAGTGGAGTGCGTTGGCAACATAAATTTTGCGAAATACGTCGAAATATTGGAGGAAGGACTCTTGCCACTTTATTCCTCAGGTTTCGTGGACAAGAACACAACGTTGTTCCAGGAACATGGAGCAGCGTGTCACACTGCTAGAAACACCCAAAAGTGGCAGGAAGAAAATGGTATCCAGAAGTTGCCCTGGCCGAGCCAATCTCCTGACATGAAGTATATCGAAAACCTCTGGGCCATACTCGACCGGCAAGTCAAGAAACAACCAAAAAAAAAACAACAAGTTTAAAGC
>NW_013671405.1:39633-54485 GCF_000517525.1 Limulus polyphemus | reverse complement strand
TATAAAAACCAAGATTGTTTTAACATTTATATTTCCTTGACCCGCAACTATTCTCTATGAGTGGTAACAGGCTTAACTAGCTTCACGCAAATACCATGCAGAAAAATAAATAATTACGCATTATATAATTGTAGGTATAAAGTTCACGGCACAATGTTTTATTCAAACAAAGTAAATCACATACCGAATTGCTATTGGAAAGACTTACTTCTAAAAAGTGGGTTCCTCTCGTCAAGTTTTCTTCAGCTTGATTGATTGGCGACCCCAATAATGCATACACCAGTATTTCTAACGAGTTTTTAGAAATCTCAGTATGGAAATACATCATGATAACACTGTAAATGTAATAAAGATGTTTACCTTCCAGGCCAGTAGCCAGGGGTGAAGGGGGAGGGGGGTTCAGAAGAACCGTCACACGTGACAACTAGCGAAAAAGGTCCCAAGTGGAAAAAAAAAGAAACAAAGTTAAGATTATGAAGTAGGCCTGAATTGGAAATTACTTTTCAGGTTTTAGTTCCAGCTATGTTGTGCATTTGTCCATCGTTATAACAAAAGTCTATAGTAGTTTAAATTTTGTGTGAATAAGAATATATTAGGTTTCGCCCGGAAATTGCGTCACGATATTCTCGTGGTTCGACAATACGTATAGACCTAGGTAGCGCTTTTATCTATTGACAGAAATTATGAATCCTCATCTAGTGTAGGCCTATGCAGCTGCTTGTGAATTAAAAAATTTTGACCATTTCTGTGACAAATATATTACTCGTAATTACAAAAATGTCTGCGAGTGTTCAGGACAATTTAAGAAAATAACGTCTTTCTACTGCTATGAGCCAGAAAATTGAAGATTGTTTCAAGATATTCAAACAGGTACCGCCTACATCTAGGTTTAACGACAGTTCCGTTAGGCCTATCGTTCAACGGCGGAACAGTAACTTTGTCTTTGGTGATGAAAGTGTCCAACTTTCGTAGCAGGACAGTAACTTTGGTGGTGAAAGTGCTTCGCAGCAGGACATACGGATCCAGTCTCAACCTGAAAGTCAGAGTAAGTGTTATTACTAGATCTACCTGACGATCATCATAATTCATAATGAACAAGCCTGGCATGACCAGGTGGTTAGGGCGCTCGACTCGCAATCTGCGGTTCGCGGGTTCGAATCCTCGTCACACCAAACATGTTCGCCCTTTCAGCCGTGGGGCGTTATAATGTTCTGGCCAATCCCACTATTCGTTGGTAAAAGACCAGCCACCGCCAACTCTTGGGCTACTCTTACAGCTCTAGTCTTACTAGTCTCTAGTCTCTAGTCTTACACTGTTAAATTAAGGACGGCTAGCGCAAATAGCCCTCCTGCTGTAGGTTTGCGCGAAATTCAAAACAAACAAACAAACATAATGTGCAGTAAATTTCGGCGTATAGGTTACATTTTTATTTTGTTTTTTGTTAAATATTACTCACTATTACACTAACCTTAAATACTAATAGGCTGATAAAAAGTTAAGGAATCGTCTCAAGTAAAGGCATACGTGGGAAACTAACCACTCTATGCCATACACTATATTATTTAAAACTTAAAAAGCCAAATCAAATCATTTTAATGTAGGCCTAGCCGCCTAGGCTTATGAGGGGAGGAGCTCAGGCTTCTCTTTTGCATATTAATTCGCCTTTGAGAGGACCCGTTCACGTGATACTGACGCATCAAATAATAATAATGGTTATTCATAAATTGTAATAATTACTAATAACATTCTGCACAATAACTAGTATAATCAGCAGCCTTGAATTTATTCTGATCAATGCCTGTTGTATTAGTATACCGACTTTTATTACAAGTGGTGATCAATACTGCTTGTCAAGTTTAATCGGAGAGTGCACTAGCACTCTATGTAGGGATGACACGGACGCTCATAGTAAAGCAGTACATAAGTCATCTGTATTTTCTTCTATACAGATCAGCAGAAGCTAGATATGAAGAGCTACCTGGCATAGTCGCTTTATCTCCGGGGTATATGCCTTTTCAACTATTCAAAGCATACCAAAGTCGAAAACCGCCGAATAGCCAAAACCGAAATTTCTTATTTTCATTCATCATTATCCTTCTTCATCAGGCCTAACGCCTACTTAGTTCTAGCAGTAACTATAATTTTATCATCATTTGATATAACAAAACAGTCTTCACGATCTTTGACTACCTATTTTATCATTATCCTAGGCAAAAGTTATAAAGCTGTAGAATAAACTCTATAACCTAGTTACCCACGTACGCCATCTTCTGGAAAAAAAAAAGTATGAGGAAAACATTTTTATCGCTAAATAAAAAGCTATTTAGGGCTGGCTAAAGAACTTGGAAAAAAGGAACCAAACAAGATAAGGATGGAAGTGGACATATCACTTGATCCGGCTATTGATGACATAGCAGACTAAGGCATATCGACTTTTCGAATTTTTCTACATATTCGCAGATGAAGCTTCATCATTGAAAACAGAGTTAATGTTCCTGTGTATCCGTTTTGTTGGTGAGAAGGACAACGGTCCAGAGGATTTTCTTCAGTTCTGTGAGAGTTTATCGGACATGAGATTTTACTCACTATTGAGAAGCTCGGATTGGACTGGTCAAGGCTATGATGGCACTTCAAATATGTCAGTTGCAGCTGTTGGTGTTTAAGCGTATGTAAGAAGAGTCTGTGAATTAACAGCTTATGTTCACTGTTTAATCTTGTCATTCCAGCATTCCAAATGTGAGAAATGCAGTAGATAAAGTTAAATCAGTTTTCCATTTCTTCGAGTCGCCAAAGCAAGCTGGACCATTAGAAAGTATTACAGAAGCAGAGTATTACTAGATCAAAGAGGAAGTCACTTATTGACTGAGCACGACAGTTACAGCCATTTGTATACGTATTACGTATACATGATGAAGGTCCTTGGAGTTATTGCTTACGGTCTGCATAGTGATGCCTACGACAAAAACTTCACACAAACAAATTGGGATCCAAAGGCAAAGGTGGAAGCACAGGGACTTCTATCTTGTGTGACAACATTTGACTTTGTAGTCACCTTCCTTACTGTATACAACCTGGAAGGAATCACTGTTGGATTGCAGAAATCTTACATTGACATATTGAATGTCTGTGGTATGGTTGGTAAGTCCATGTTTGAAGTCAGTGATGTTATATACAGATATATATATATAATTTTATGTATATGTACGTGTGAAAAATATGTCGTATTTGTATCTGTTTGTAGGTGTATATTATTATATCCGTGTGATGGAATTATTTATAGTAGTAAATAATATTTTAATGATGACATAAATAGGGTCTGAGTAAATATATGGATAATTATATTAATGTGTTGTTTAATTCGTTGAAAGATCATTTTTCATGCTGAAAGGTTTATGTTTTTCAGGTTCATGAAGTAAAAGCAATACATACACTGGAACACATGAAAACTGACGAAGTGTTCCACGTAGTGTATGATCACACAGTTCGTATGGCAGAGAGTGTTAATGTTGAGTTTAGTCATCCGAGGTTCTCATATGGACAGTAACGACACAGAGTCAACTGGCCGAGCTTATTCATCAAAGATCACTACCGCCTTAATGTTGCACTGCCTTTTGTGGACCACATCATTACCAATTTTGTAGCAAGATTCCCAGGTCAGTTAAGCAAATCAATATCATAGCTTTAGATAAGTAATAACCTATTCAACTAACTATTCATTACACAATTTAATGTTGGTAAACTTACGTTATGTCAACTTATGATTAATATTTCTGTGTATAAAAATAAATACATTCTTTGGTCACCAATATTCACTACAATTTCCTCTTGATCTTGATTTGAATTTCGTGCAAAGTTACACGAGGGCTATCTGCGCTAGCCATCCCTAATTTAGCAGTGTAAGACTAGAGGGAAGGCAGCTAGTCATCACCACCCACCAACTTTTGGGCTACTCTTTTACCAACGAATGATGGGATTGACCGTCACGCTATAACGCCCCACGGCTGAAAGGGCGAGCATGTTTGGTGTGGCGGGGATTCAAACCCGCGACCCTCAAATTGCGAGTCGATCGCCCTAACCACCTGGCCATGCCGGGCCTGTTGTGGAATTGAATTATGTAGGCTTTTCCTGACAGGGATATTTCTTGATTATGTTGGGTACTTTTGCCCGGGACTAATAGCCAACGTTTTGCCACTAATCACCATGTTCGTAGATTTTCACCTGTTACAAGACATCATGCTTTGTTTTTCACAGCTGGGATATGACCTGTTGCAGGTCTCTTTCTGGATGGTCCTGGTTTCCAAGTTGATTCATATTATATTCTTTTTTTTTCAATTCCATCAAGTACGTATCCCTGTCTTGGAAATTCTAAATCCCAAAAGCGACCAACTTTCGGTAGAATCACACAATTTACGAATACCAAACAACGTTAAAATGTAGTTCTGATAAATGCCACCCCACCGCGACTTTATACCGGCTATGGCTATCACAAGACTTTCTAATCAGAGTATTAAAAATCATTTTAATATAACGTACTCAACCCTCAGTACGATATGATTACTAAACTCAAACATTCCTAAAATTATACAGTCAAGTTTCTTTTCAACACAGCAAAACAGATAGATTGAAATAATCAATGAATTCGGAAGTATTAAAGAAAAGCCGAAGCTTAGACATGTATTGATAAGTGACAAGTTTGTTTGTTTGTAGTTAAGCTACTAGTACTTCTTGACTCAAGGAACGTGTGTGCATGACTCGATTTCATTATTATGTACTTGGTCCTATTTATATTTTATTGAGAAAGCAATTGATTAATAGTTAGTCGCCAGTAGATGGCAGTACTCACATCATGCCTCACCTAATATCCCGAGCCTAACTAAACACACACAAAAAAACTCAAAAATGTTTTTCTGTAATCATCCATACATTTTCACATCCACCTACTTCAACCATGCAATAATAACAAGATATATTCAGATAAACAATATTTGGTTCTCATTTATTTTCTCTAAAACACTCAGCCAGGGACGTGTTTAAAATTTTTAATTTGACCGCTATTGGTTTACGTGTGTGTGGTGGGGAGAATTAAACACACATACACCTCACGTGTAGAAATATACAGTATTACAGTCACCGAAATGACTGAGTCCGTATGTGTTGTGTTACTGTTAGTCCCCTTTGTGCACACCTCTTCAGTTAAGTTACTGTATAACTGTTGAGTAACCAGCATGCTGGTTTATTCCATTCACTTCCTGAAATTATTTCGGGAACCACCTTGACACCAGCTGGAAAGTAGGTCAATTCCCAACTAACTACTGCTGAATTAAATTTAATTAAAATATTTTAAACACACAGGGATAGTAATAACTTCTAACTCTGGCTTTTGTTAAATTCGAATTTAGCTAACATGAATTATATACTAAAGAAACAGATATATGGTCGCAAACTTTGGTCAACGGTAACAATTACCTTATCCAAAATATGAAGTGGCTAAGCAACGAGATAAAATATGAAAGCTAAGGTAATTGTGGATAGTTAACTATGTTCCTAATATAATAATACTCTCTGATTGTTTATCAAAAATGAATTGTATGAATATTTTGTGAAAAGACTGATAATCTAAATATTTGTGATTCGGGTGCGTTATAATAGTGACGATCAAATCTCACTATTTAATCAGAAACTGGTAATGGATACTGTTTACCAGCTGCCTTAATTCCTTGTGGTTAATCAGTGAAAAATGAGGATGGCTATGTGCAGATAGTCATTGTGTGTGTATATAGGTTTGCGCAAATTTCTGAAACCAACAATGCGTACTTTCCAGATGACTGTTTTGAGCTACCTAACATACTACTGTACATATGTACGTTAACAACATCTTCAAAATTCCCTCGAATGATATAAAATTGACCATTCTCTTATATCTAATACTACATGGCAAGTCCCAGATCCTCCCTTAGTGGCTCAATAGTAAGTCTCTGGACTTAAATGTTTTGATACCCGCAATGGGCACAGCGTAGATAACCCATCCTGTAACTTCGTGCTTAACAGCAAATAGGACTCCCAGGACAGCACACGTTTCAGTAAGGATATACTGGAGTTCAATACATTCTTATCTTGTTTTAAAACACCCTAACATTCCACATACTAATAGATATTATGATGCAAAAACGAGAAAAACTCAGAAGGTTCTAGTAACATAGTGCAATAATATAACAATCACTAATTCATAAGTACTGAACTACACAATATGTGATTCATAAACAAGCTTCCAATAAACTGTTGCTTCTAAAAATAACTAAATTTAACACTTGCACTATATAAACTATTTCAATCTCACACAGTCCTGTCTATTTGACACTAAGATTACCTTACTACCTCAACAATTATTGATATCTGATCATCTCAATGTTTTACAATACCTACACTGATTTATTTCAAAGTCCATTAACCCAGAAATACAGACACCACAGTATATCATACAAGTTTATTATGAAAATACATTATTTTACAAACAAACAAAAGACACTGGAACTATAATAACCCAATAACAGTTTTACATCACTCGTTTATGGATTAAGGCACATGTACTGGAAAATATATGGATACAAAATTCAGTTAGAATCAAAACTTGTTAACATAAAATTGTGTAGATATGTTAATAAAAAATAAGATATTTTGACTAATTAAAACCACAGTTCCTTATTGATATTCATGGTTATAAAAATGTTGTTGAGCATTAAAAAGTTTTAGTATTCTATTTTCATTGACCAACTTTTGACTTATTACCCATGTTTTAGTTACAGTCATGTTTACAATTCAAAACTATAGTTTAATTTTGAACTTCTAGATCAGTACTAGAAGTAAAAATGCCAAAACCATAACAAAAACGTTCAAACATAAGGTTTAAATTGACTTCATCATCCATCTGTTTCAGGGCTAGAACAGATCTTCGTCAAATTATTAAAATAATTCGCATAAATTACAGTCCTACACCTAAACCTTCTTTTAAACAACATTTCAATATAAGAGAGATACTTAAAAGTCCAATATTTTTCCAATTATGGCACTTCTTTCAAGAATTCAGAGCACTTGAACCAACTGCCATATTCAAATTTTTTGAAAATAAATTTTCACCTTAACTTTTTTCATACAATTTTGTTATATACTTAGCTACAATTAATGGTTAATTCCTAATTTCTCAGCATTATTTAGTATTGCAATTAGTTCACCATTTTTGTATCCTCTATTAAGTGCTATACAGGAAGTACATCATTCTGTTTATGTGCAACTGTCTAAAAACTACTTAGAACGAGATAGAGATGCTACAGATTCATCTATAAAAACAATGTAGAATGTCTGTGATACAAGAAACTATGGCTACTGTTGTCATCTCGTACTAAATACATTAGGACAGACACGCAAAGCTGTAAAGGAATAAAACCACATAACAGTTCTGCCACATGAAACTAAAGCTAGTTATAGGGAATGTCTTAGCTGGCCACTTTTCTTTAGAAGTTTAATTGTATTATTACTTTCTTTAGTGTTATTTCTTGTTTCGTTCATTGAAGGTTTTTCTTCATGTGCCATGTTTCTAATTGATTCTCTAAAAGCTTTTAATTTTCATGTACCTGGATATACGTGCATTGTGAATATAAACCATTATATATATATTCAAAACTACTTTACATATGAAATATGTAAGAGCTTAAAGACATTTAAAATAATAATTTTTCTTGTAAACTTCTAATATGAATAGTTTACAGCAGTAAACATACTTCCTGGACATACACATTAGATAACAATAATACTTGGGGGTTTCTAGCAAGTATATTTTAACATGTACAAAACTAATGGTTAGACATCAGTATACATTCCTCTTTAAAATATACATAAATGTGAAACCTTCAAGACACATAAATCTATCTTTTTCTCTCTCTCCAAAATCACTCATTTCAATAACCAGGTGCATTGTAAAAGTTTGGTTCATCAACATTTTTAATATTACAAATACTATTTCAGGTAGTTGTTTTCAGTCACATGGTTTGCATATTGCAGTTAAAATTAAAACTACATTATTTATAAAAGTACATTTAAACTATCATATATGAGCAGAGATGACCTTAAGGGTCATATGGGGGGAATATGCACAGATATTGTTGTACGAGTGGTTCTTAAAAGTGGAGCTGCGTATTTTTTTTTAATTGTCACTATGGGGGCCCATGCATGCACTTTGTATCTTGCCTAAGATTGGCACTGTGTATAAAATAAAGTATGCACCAGTTTACAGAAGGATATACACTATGAGAGATATAAGAATATGTAAATTTTCAAGTAAAAAAGCAGCTGATTTTCAAGATTTATTTCATGATACTGTCACCATTGCAGTGTTTAACACATAGGATTATATGAAACAAGACATACTGAAAAATAACTAGTTACCAAAGTTCTTTCTGAAAGTAGTTTTTTTTTTAGGGTCAATGTGTGAGTCAGTTCTTGTAGATAAATTGCAGTTATATACATACTACACATTCCAGAAGCATACAAGTCCATATAAACTAAATACACTACTATGCTAGACACACAGTTGTTTCATATCTCTATGAAATATTTCTTTGTGTAAATAATATATATCATAATAATATTAACTATTAATGCAGAAATCACACCTGCACTGAGAAATATAACAATGTTTCTTTTGATCACAAGTTCTTTATATTAATGAAATACTTGGAAGAACAACTCAATTTGGGTCCGACATTCTTACACCAGTCAGAACAATGGAATGTTGAAATCAGGTATAAAGACTATGGAGAGAAAAAAGCTATGCTGCTACACAAAATAAAATATTATTAGCTATTTTGTAATACATCAAAGGTTAATACTGGTGAATGAAACATTTCATAGGTCTGCTTTTTTATAGTATCTAAAAATACAAGCAAGCCAGCTTGTTTAAAATCACACAACAACAAGACAAAACCCATTTTATTAATACTACTTGCAATTATAATTTGTTTTACCTCTAATTTCCTTTGTTAAATAATAAACAGTCAAGAAAGGGATTAACTAACCCCTTACTTCAAAATCTCAGTTATTTCGATGATTGACAAAACAATCAACAGTTACTGTGCAAGTCAAATGATTAAGCTCTTGGTCAGTTACATCTGCTGGATAATATGGTATTTCTCACGCATGTCCATATGTTCCTTTCTTGGGTCACGTTTTCTTCGAGCACTCAGTAACTGTCTCATCTCAGAGGCACTCATATTCAGGTTCAGACCTTCCAATTGTATTTTGGCTTTAGATACGGGACTTTCGTTTTCATTATGACCAGTTTTAGTGGAATACGAGGAATCTGATGCAGAGCTAACACTTTCATGACTGGATCCATAATCATGACTCTTTAGTTGACTCTTGGGTGTAGACTCTGGAGAGGTTCCATTCTGAAATATAAAATAACAATGTACTTATAAAGCATCTTAAGCAGAGAATATTTAATCAATACTAATTCGTCTTTTAATAAAAATTATAGAAACATTTTTCTACCCTTCCCATCATAGAAAATTAACATTCTTTATATGACATTTTTAAGTAGCTAAAACATGGATTAAGCTATTTCTTTTTTTTCTACTATCCAAATTATTCATTATTACTTTTTTGTTAGAACACACATCTTTATACAGCTTAAAGTGAAATTATAATGAATTAAATTTTACCAAAAATTTTAAAAATGCAGCTATTAGCCAATTCAAACACTTAACATTTGATGCACAAATCAATCAGGTATGTTTGAGAGGGGGGGGGGAACAGTTCCAGAAAAACCCTTTCTGAAATTAAAGCTATCTTTATTTTGAATACACCAAATGATCTATCTTGATCTTTGAAATCGAACAGTCAGACCCACCTCTCAGTATTTGCAGTCTACACTGTTTTACGATTGATTATTCGTGGCCTTCATCCCATCAAAACATCTCCCTTTTACACACCTTCCAAGATAGTAAAGGTCCTTCTAATTCTATACTTCTTAGGAATTGCATAAAGTGGCATGCTGTTTCCACTCAACTACCACAGTCCTCATCAGCCATCACTCCTCCATTTACAGTGATGGCTGAGGAAGTTACGAACAAGCTCACACGATGCTGCAAAATCCAGTACTTGTGTGAGGTGCAGTAGATGTGATTGTGATCATGACAGGAATCCTGTCACAGTGAAACTAAAGCGAAATAGAGAAGGCATGCAACAGACGAATTCCATGGCATCAAAAACCACAAAATTATGTTGTAATGCTAGCAAAGCACTGTACAAACCAGGCACTTTTGCTGAGACAGGGGCTGACAGGCCTAGGGAAGGGCAGCATAGTGAAGATCTCGCCAATCATCATACTCCTGCTATTCTTACTGTGCGCCTCTCCCACTTGTCTCATTTCATCCTCTTTGGTTGTTTATATCTGCTCATCTGGCACAAGAACAATGTGAAAAATGAAGAAAAAGAACTGGAAGAAGACTCATTCGATGCCATATTACTCACACAGATAATGAGAATCACGACACAATGCATTAGCACTTGTTGTTTCTATCTCTTAGTCTGTGAGGTACTAAAGAAACAGCTTTTTTCTACTACAGTATCATGGAGTAATATTTGATTTAGTTAGGGACAGTTGTGTGATTGGTGCCCAATTTGGGTGATAAGGAAAATAAAACATGATGATTGGAAAACATTTGGGAACTTGCCCAATCTTCTTTTTGTTCTCCACTCTATTCTTATATATATATATACTACGAGTGATTGTCACAGGAGGGATGTCCACCCCTTCTGGATTCCACTTACTTACCACCTGGTATTATGAACATGAGATGTTGTATCACAGAAAACTGTTGATTTGAAGTTTTCTGATCATTCCCTTTTCCAGACTTCATTTATTTTTTGGATAAACATATCACGGAATGGATAAGGACTATTTTTTCCCCCCTAAAACCTGCAATTTTGGTCTAGTTAACTCATGCATCAGGCATTAAAAATAACAATTAATATTCTGTTTAAAATACTATGAATAATGTACATTAATTTAAGAATAATAGTTAATGTTAATAGATATGATTAAGAATCATGCTTGTGCGAAGATATTTTTTTCACATGCTTCTTAACTATTCACTATGGATTTTAAATCAGAGGTGTATCAAAACAATATTTCTTTTGTCTTTTGCAGGAAACTGGGTTAAATTAAGGGAAATGTGACAAAAATATCTGTGGTAAAGTGCAATTCTTTTATCAAAGCCAGTTGATTTCTAATGCTCTTCTAGGTTTTGACTTTTAACACAATACATTTAAGTGTTTACAAGGCAAATATAAGTAGAATTTCAGGTAGACCTTTTATTAACACAGCTCAAGCCAAACATTCTGGTGCTGAACAAAAAGCCTTTTGTGAAGTGGCTTGTGAGAGACAAAAGAAACATATGATTTTTTGCTAATACACCCTTGAATTAAAAACCTATGATAGACAAATTGAGAAGAATGTGAAAAACAACTATTTTGAGTTTTTTAAATCACAAATATTAGCCTGTTTATTTACAATATTTTAATGGATTTCACCATTCAACAACAACACAATAATAATGCACATTAAAAAACTTAGATGTGAATAAAATAATCAAAAGATCTTTAGTGCAATCATTCAAACATTATCACATAAGTTTAATAAGAAAGTAACAAAGTTATCTAGCTCAAATAAAACCAATATACCTGTTAATTAGCATTGAGAGCAATATCTTGACAAATTCAGATAATACATAAACGTTTAAGTTACTCGTGTTTGTTTAACGAATAAGACACACAATACAATATTATTGGTTATCTTCAAACAGTATTAAAATAAAAACCAAGATTTATCAAACATATACAACCAAATTTGTTTTGTATTTTTTATTACTTGTACTAGAATCTGATATAATGCCACATATATTTCACCCACATGAAGTTTTACACACCATATCTCCTGAACATGTGTACCAGGTTACATAATATGTATCACAGAGAGCTTTTGTTTGACAAAAAACATGTTTTAACATGAAAAATTAAAGTAACTTATTATTTTCACATGTACCAAGTAGCAAATGGTTATAAAATCCTTCATTAAGTTTTTATTTTTAGTTCAATAAATATCTGCTTCTCCTTTCAGACAGGAAAATAAATCATCTAATACATAAACAAGTCCGGTACTTTCAACTGTGCAAGGAATTATTTGTACATCTGTTTAAAGTCAGCAATTACACTATTAAACAATTGTTCAATACAAAACAAATAACATGAGGCAGTACATTTCATCTGAGGTACAAGTTTAGGGTTCCACAATACAAGTCTTATAGTCAATAAGTAAAGTAGAATTACATGTGGACAGACAAATTAACTTACACACCTCTACTTTTTTCTGTTCTGTGTCTGGTTTTGGTATATTCAAACCTATAGGTTCTGGTTCAGCATCAGCTAACTGTGAATAATTGATGTCTTCCACTTCACTTTGTTTTTCCTCTGACAACTCATTATCTTCGTCTTTGGCCAGCTATATGTAGTAAAACTAAAAATGAATATTTACACCCAAAAAGTATCCACATAAACTTATATTCCTAAATAGGTGTTTATTATTCATATATCAATTCTTTGTTTTAATTAGATAAGAAATATTCAAAATACTTTCAATAGGAAAAATACTAAAAAACTTATTTCTCAGTATATATATATATATATAAAGACTGCAATTGGAGGATAATAAATTTTTATTAACAAAAATAAGCTGAAAATATATCTAGTAAAAGATAAATGTAAGATACAAGAATTAAGGAAAAAAATTACCAGTTTGATAATTAAAGACTCATATAAAGTTTGTATTTTTACTAAACGAGATCGTTTTGAGATTTCATTCTGACATGCATATCCATTATGACATTGATTTGCATTTTTAAAAAAGATGAAACAATAATTTAATCCCTTTTCCAAGAAGCACTCTAATTCTCAAAATATTCGTAATGACATAATGCTCTTGAAATTGGTGAGGAAATTTTGGTAAGGTCAGGGTTTAAAATATTTCTATTCGCTGTAACCCAAACGACGGTCCGAGAGGTTTTCTTTTTTTTTTTACATTATGACCCAGGAAATTTTTATTTCCACCAATTTCTGCTGATATACTGACCAATCAAATTTTCTCGACTTTAACATTTTTATCGCCGTATTATGGTTAGAATATAGTTAGATATACGCGGCTGTTTAAATTTAATTAAAGCGAGTGTTAAATTTAGTTATTTTTAGAAGCGATAATTTATCGCAGGTTTGTTTACGTAACTGTTTGAATCATACGTCGTGTAAATTAGCGATTTTTGTATTATTGCGTCATGTTACTAGAACCTTCTAAGTTTTTTCGAGTATTAATACATCATATACTGTTGTGTATCGTAAACTCTAAGCCAAAGTTGGGCTATTTATAAAAACGCGTCCAAAATGCAGTAAAAGAAAGACAATGTTAGTGAGAGATACATAGATATAGACTGTGTGTTTGTAAGTTTGGCCGTAGAGAGCGTTATAGTGGCGTTTTTTTAAAAGTGAAATTATGGCAGATCGTATTGTAACAACAGGGAAGACGAAGAGGTCTAGATTACACCTGACCCTCCCAGGTCCAAACAGAGACCTAAATCCCGATAAAGCAGAAACATTGTAACAACAGGAAAGAAGAGATTAATTCGTTTTGACAATTGTGTTCTAAAGTAACTGAACCAATCTGTGTGGACTTTGAAGAAAAGAGACGATTATTTAAAGCTCTGGATACAGCTGTATAACGTACATTTGTATATACGTTTGACTTGTTTTAATATATTATTTTAAAACTAGTGTGCTGTTTGTTTATTGTTGAAATTTATCGCCAACAAGTCACTGACACCTACTGTAAAAAATCCTGCCCATCAATAAATAAAAACCTGACAAATAGTTTTTCTCGGAAATTCATGTAGCTCGCGACGATGTGGGAGGGCATCACCTGATTACCAATCGACAGCTCAATGCTGATTGATCAATGTATTAAGGTTTGACAACCTGGCATTTCTCGTCCTCGTGACCCTTAACGCTACACTAATGAATACACGATCTAGCAGGGGAGAATTTATTATTGACGAGCATACATTAACAACATGGCGAACACGAATCTGTTCAGTGTATGCGTCTCCGAAAATTTTTCTCGTTGATTGAGGATTAGGATCAAAAACAAATTAATTCCGATTGGAAAATCATCCACGTGGGGAACAGTAGTTGTAGATTTATTTGGCGAACGAGATGAAATGGAAGAACAAACCGTAAAATTGTGGGCAACAGTCAATTCAACTTCGATATTGACCAGCTAGTGTGTGTTGCGCGAGAATTTGAAATTTCTGTAATTCTTTTCATAGAATAAATATTGATAGTAATTGTATTCATGATTTGACGCGTTATATTTTAGGTGGTCACGGAATTAATGGTATTTCAAGCAACTTGAACAACAAAAAAAAATTACCTACCTACCCAAATTTTAAATCAGTTTAGGGTTACAGCAAACAAAACTATTTTTAAGCTACGTTAAACCTGAAACTATCATTTATATATATATCTATTAAAACAGTCATTTTAAACAAAGAACCCAACATAAACAAACGGAAAATCAAGGAATACATCTTAATTGAACAAAACAACCCTACTCTAAACCAACACCCCGGGGTGCCTAGATACCTCTAAGTTTTGCAACAGTATCCAGTCATGTGACCTCTTTGTTCAATACTGTGTGTGTGTGTAAATTACTTCTACCTGATGATGACAAAAGCTTGTACATTTGCTGTTATGTT
>NW_013671405.1:37284-39623 GCF_000517525.1 Limulus polyphemus | reverse complement strand
GGGTTCCTCGTCATCGAATTTGAAACCTTTAATAAATAAAACACAACGAGTAGGTGTATACTTATGCTCAGCACAACGTTATGTTTGTGACGTCACCAATTGGGTGTATTCAATTGTCGTGTTTAGTTGTGCCAAGTACCTGATAAAGCCACGTTAACTGTGGCGAAATTTTGTTTTTAAATGATATATTTTTCCTATCCCATTTTTTTTTAATTTTGTAGGGTGTGGGATACCTCCAAAATTTTATATTTATATTAAAAATATATATGTTGGAACCTTAAACAGACTGGCAAGAGCTTCTACTTCACCTATTTTTCGTAACAAAAATTAATTTTGTACAACAAAATGTTTCGTTATTTACTTTTAACAATTACTTTGGTAAGGCAGTTAAAAAACAAGATTTTACGACAAATAAAACTGTGTTAAATGCACAAACACAAGTCTGTTAAAACTGGCATGGCGTACCTACTCATAGCTGTTAAAATATAAGTATTGTAGTTAATGACCAATATTTTTCTGACAAAAATGAAAAGATTGGATAGAAACAAAACATAATAGTACATATATTTCAACAGTTCATTTATAACAAATTATTACTTGTCCTACGTTTAGCTACCTTACACGTTTAACACTTTAATTACTAAGTTCTGTCAATATACACGTAGAAAAAACGTTATTACTTTGAAAGTCATTGTTATGAGTGCATATTACACAATTTTATTATGTCATTATATGATGACACGTATGCTGACGAAACCACATTCCAGTAAAACACGAAGATCAAACTGCTATCATACTAGGACTAGATACCCCTGTAATTAGCAATATCTCCTGTATTCGTTGCGTATAAGCTCGAGTACCACTACAACTAAAACACGTGATTCTATTGTCATCACATTTCACAATCCTAGAAACTGAAATGATCATATATGGCCTTTTGTCCATGAATGTAAATACTTATACTACTTTGACTTCGCGTTTAGCATTACATATTTACTAACAATTCACGCGTGCAGAAACTTTACGCTCGTTTCCTCTACCGAGCTGCAGAACCCAAAACCAGTTTCACAACACAAATACTGCTGGAACGCAATTCCAATCACGATAGATTTTTTTTTGGTCGTCTAAGTCAGTGGTTCCCAAACTCTTTTAGTGATGTGTATAAAAAAAACTATAAAAATTCCTTAAAATGCCCCCCCCCACTACTTTGGCATGGTGATTAAAAACAGTGCCATCTCCTTTCAACATACTGTATCATTTAATTAATTCATCATAATTTTTATCGGCTTATTGTTTATTTAGAATTAATATTAATTCATCATCTTTGTTTTCGGGCCATTATTTACACCCTCCCAGAAAAGCTTCACGGCCTCCAGGGGACCGCGACTCCCACTTTGAGAAACATTGGTCTAAGCGATTATTACTTGAAAATGGTTTAACTTTAATACAGATTAATTTCTTTTCTTATAATGACTAATTTATTGTGAAATTATATTATTTATACATACACAGCTACATAGCAAATCAACCAATCAGAAAGTGTCACGTTAAAAAAAAACAAAAAACGGCTGGCATGAAAAATCCGATTGATTGTTTTCACTTGCACAACAGACGATGAGATTACTCACCTGAAGTGCACGCCTCAGTTACCAAGTAGTAGGTGGGCCTTGATAATGTTTCGAGATTCAATTGTTACAAAAGTTTAAACTAAATATTTACTAAAGAAGCTTTGGGTTTAATTAAAAATGATAGCGAAATGGATATAAAATTTACACGATTTCTTCAGTAACTTATTGAAAATAAATAGTTTAAACCACGTGTCTATAGACGTCTTAGTCAATATTTTAGTTTAAAAATGTCGTTTTATGCACAAGTTTCAACTTTTCATAGTTTTAGAACGAGTCTTAAAATGCAGTTACGTTTACAAAATCCTTTACTTAAAATAGTAATGCCTAGCAAATATATTTATGTATTAGTAATATATGTCGAAATTCCACACATTTAAAGTTGTGGTATTTCAAGCAACGTTCTAAAATTATCAAAGAATTCATATCGGAAAAGTTGTTTAAAAACTTCATTCATCGATCGACCTTAAAAATAAAAGAAGAGATAAAAATTCCAGAAAGGGCCGATATATTTGACATTGATCTTGTCCTTTATTATCAAAAGTACAGAACCTGTTTCACTACAAAGTTCAATTTAATATTGCTTAAAGTTTACTTTCTTCCCTTGTTAGTTTTGTCAACAAGTGTATCGTGAATTGGGTTTCCGTTACTGTAACTAGTAAAAGTGTTAGATGTCTTCTAAGTTAGAACAATTGAATTATTTTACGTCTTAAG
>NW_013671405.1:35567-36284 GCF_000517525.1 Limulus polyphemus | reverse complement strand
AACAAGTGTATCGTGAATTGGGTTACTGTAACTAGTAAAAGTGTTAGATGGCTTCTAAGTTAGAACAACTGAATTACGAGTATTTTACGTCTTAAGCACCATTACAATATGGGCTACTTTCAAAATGTGAAAACATCATTTTGGTGTGAAAACTGTCAAACGTTTTAATAAACATAGATAATTCTTTATTTTCGTAAATGTATCTATTTTGTGAAAAATTACGCTATGGCTATCTGTAGATAGTCGTCTGCATTTTGAACTGTCAGGGCATAGGATATGGCCAGATAGTTAGTAACAGTCACCAACTCTGCCATAGGATATGACCAGTTAGTTAATAACAGCCACCAACTCTGCCATAGGATAGGGCCAGATAGTTAGTAACAGTCACCAACTCTGCCATAGGATATGACCAGTTAGTTAATAACAGCCACCAACTCTGCCATAGGATATGGCCAGATAGTTAGTAACAGTCACCAACTCTGCCATAGGATATGACCAGTTAGTTAATAACAGCCACCAACTCTGCCATAGGATAGGGCCAGACAGTTAATAACAGTCACCAACTCTGCCATAGGATAGGGCCAGATAGTTAATAACAGTCACCAACTCTGCCATAGGATGTGGCCAGATAGTTAATAACAGTCACCAACTCTGCCATAGGATGTGGCCAGATAGTTAATAACAGTCACCAACTCTGCCATAGGATGTGGCCAGATA
>NW_013671405.1:14063-34713 GCF_000517525.1 Limulus polyphemus | reverse complement strand
GTGTGTGTGTGTGTGTGTGTGTGTGTGTGTGTGTGTGTGTGTGTGTGTGTGTGTGTGAAAACACTATTAATTATTTTACAAATAACAATAATTAAAGCAACCAGCACATCAAACACCTGGAATAGTTGGGTCCTCATAGAGTGCACGTGAGCTCTCTTTCTGATTAAGCAGGGTTACTATACTTCCACATCACATAAACTTTACATAAAAATTTTGACCCATCCCGTTAGTTTAAACTGGTTTTATAACGTGTATTAAACTTTCAATATACCTCCTACTGTACACAAGTTTTAACAAATAAAAAAAAAAACAGTGAGGTTTACCTTTTAACACCTGTGTAGAATTTTAAAAGACAAATACATGAAAAACCCCATTTTACACACTGTCAATAGCTTATATAACTGGTATAAACATATGTCGATCACTTGTCTTCCAAGTGTCTCAAAATTCTGCTAAATTGTGACATCTGTGAAGTTAAAAGAAATGTGAAATATCTATAACCTAAATACATTCAGCTTGCAGTAAGGATTAATAACTAGATATATTACAACCATCTGGCACATTCCACAGGTGTTACAGTGGAGAAATGCCAGTGTTCTTGTGTTTCTGAACACTCTTACATAATATTCAAAACAGCAGCATCACATCTGTTTTAAATTAAAAGAAATCAATAGCTAAATGATAGTAAAATTATTGGTCTTTTTCTCATAGTTGGAGATGCAAAACACAGTACCCAGAGAACAAATAAGAAAAAATTCCCCTGGTAGATATTAATCTAAACCAAGATTTGAAAACTGCAGCACATAATATTGTTTATGGTTTTTATATATATACAATCTCAATGGTGAACTGTCCTCCACAGCCACTAGGTTAAAATTGATGGAGTAATGGCCTAGGAGCACATGGAAAATCTGAAATGAGGGAACTGTATAGTGGTCAAGATGTTGCATATTGAAAGCTTTCCTTGACATTTGAGGTTAAAATCCTACTTTGGATTGAATCTTACTTTTTTAATTAATTTTGAAATAATCTGTTATAAATAGTCAATGATTGGTGAAAAATAGTTTTTATTTTTTGTATTCTTGCTCCCTTCCAGTATCAAAGTCTGAATGGACTAATGCAGCATGTACAAGTTTTAACCAAGATGAAAAAAAGCATTGCACATTTTTTGAACATGGAAAAATATTAATGCAATTTGTCCAAGAGTATTCCTAAATAGCAAAAACTATCGGTTTCCATGTTCAGAATATCTAAATATATATATATATATATATAAACTACCATTTCTTGAAATGCAAACTCGACATCTTACAAACATCTGTAAAATAATAATATATGATCAATACACTTTATATTCATGTAGTTGCTTGTTCCAGTTACAATAAAAGTCAAATATTCTCCGGTAATTCGCCTTCAACTTACCCTCTTTTACATCTTTACATGGTTTGCCTTTTTATATTAGTTTTTGAATATCTCATCTTTATATGACTGACCCCCCGTATAAGTTAGGTGTTTTTCCACACCTAAAATGATTTGATAATATTCTATTAGCTTTAGTACCAGCAATAGGGTACCACTTTAGTGGCTCTAGTGGCATATCCAACATTATTCCAAGATCCTTTTCTTTAATCGTGTTACTGAATGGGACCCTATCTAGTTCAAACATGTGATCTGAATTATGATTTATGATTATTGTAATTATAGATCATTTGCTATATATTTGTCCAAATTACCAATTGATCCAAGTGATGCTGTAGTAACTCAAAATCCTCCATATAGCTAGAAATGTCCATGAGTTTAATGTTATCAGCAAATTTTACTAATTGTGCCCCCTACCAATGTTATTAATGTAAATAACAAAAAATCAAAGATGCAAGCACTAAGTCAATAATCCCTAAAACAATATACTAGAAAAAATCTCTGTCTAGTTTCACTGGACTCTATTGAAACACTTTTGTTTTTTCTCGTCCAACTCCTTACAGTCCAATAAATTACTCCGTCCTCAACTCCTATGCATGTGATTTTTCTTAGCCAATTTTATTTTATGTGGCTTTGTGAAAAATTAAGTACACCAAGTCTACATCCAGGTATCAAATAACATACTTGAAAAATATTTACAGATTAGTAAAACAAGATTTTCCTTTAGTGAATCTATCCTCACTTTCTGATATATTTCCTTAAATTATTTAACAAAGACTTTTTGCAGGACAACTCTTATTGCACCCTTTAAAAAACAGAAGTAGCATAAGCAACCCATCAACCCTAATACACCAGCCCATTGTTCTAACAAAAATGAAAGGCAGACTTACATATCCAATATTCAACTTTCTTTAAAACTATGGTGAAAACATTGTGATTCTTGTGCTTTATATATTTCTAATCTCTGTCTTTTCACTTATCAACAGAGGACATGTACGTGATTCAGTTCAATTCCCGTACTTCCCACAAAATGCTAAAGGTCAGTAATATTTCTAATGTATTTTATTGTAAGCTAAAAGTGAACATTTAAAAGCTCAGCCATTTCACAGACTTCAAGAAAAATCTTACCATTAGCATACTTTAAGGGCCTAATCTCCATCTTAACATCTTCTTTACCTTTAAACAGACATACTTAAAAACTATGCATTTCCATTAGCTTTAACATCCTATTTGTCAGTTTAAATTTCATAACTTAATTGCATGTATCATTAATTTTCTCATTTACCACTTTAGTAAGTCAATTAGACTTGATCTTTTCCTCTTTTTTAGGAATGTGTCTTAAGTTAAAATATTCAAACTGATATTTTTTAGTTATTAAAACTAAATTTCTTGTACCAGCTGCTTACTGAGTCACTGCCTTAGACAACGCTTAGAAATGGCAAAATGCTTCACATTTACCTAAATTATAGACATACTAATGCCTAATCCAATGGCAATTTCAAAAAGTACATGAATGATTAAAAGTAATAGAAAACTTTATGAATTGCATTAGTTTCAGTGTA
The DNA here is from genome assembly GCF_000517525.1 of Limulus polyphemus. NCBI lineage: Eukaryota > Metazoa > Arthropoda > Merostomata > Xiphosura > Limulidae > Limulus > Limulus polyphemus. Next base: position 31,732 of record NW_013671405.1, on the reverse strand, counting down.
AATATGCAAACACAGAACAGGAAATGGAACAAACACAAATATATCATACAAGTTTATTGAACTTAGTAATGCACTTACACTATCATGTAAGTACACTAATTCTATGCCCCAGCATGTAGATGTACTGTATGTAAAAAGCTTTAATTTTCTTTTCTTTCTAAGGATCGTAGAAGGGTGATCTTGATGGGCCCAATGGCCCTGTTAATTTGCATATACATGTATGAAAATAGTTAAAGATTGATGCTACAAAACTGTTTCAGTCTCAGTGTGACATCTTACCACATGCTGTTTTAAAATTGGATTATCTTTAGCCAGCTATAACATTATACAACATACCATTAAATTTATTATAAACAAACATAAAAACAGCAAATACAATTTGAACAGAAACATGGTAAGACAGTATCAGGTATCTTGATAGTCTTAGATGGTTATAAACTTTACTTTGTGGATGTTCATAAAAGAATGTTGTTTTTTTTGTTATGAATATTCAGATTTGAACAACTTAAAAATGTATATCTTTCACAATAAAGATTCTAGAAAAAGAATAAGGACATCAGATTTGAAATATTACTACTATATAATTATCTATTTATTAAGTAATAAAAGTTATTATTTTCCTAAACTGAAAATGTATTTCCAAACATACTTACCTCCACTGACACTAATAGCTATTTCACGATCTTTGCCATCTAATGTTGTGTTCGCTTGCTCCAGTCTTTATATACCCCGCTTGACTGCCCTCGGCAATATCTAGTTTGCAAAACGTTACACCGGTCCTCGCACTCCATCTATGCAATTACTGTCTATAGGCACTGTATGTAGACAATATAATCACTTTTTTTGATACTTACCACATTCAAGTCCCTAACACCAGCTTTTAGTGGGGAGGTAAAGTGTCACCGGAGGTAAGTATGCTTAAAAATACATTGAGGACAGAGATCATACTGAAAGCATCTGCAGAGAACAAATATGAACCACGAGAAGTGGTATTAAAGTGGGGAACACTACACTACATCCAGAACAAGTATGCTCTTTACCCAGAACTACAGAAAATTCAAAAGGGTAGAAAATAATATAAGTATAAAGGTCCAGCCCCAACCAAACAACCAAGGTTCCACAACTCGGGTTGGATTTAAGGGGTCATGGTACCCATATTCCACATTGGTGGCCAGGGCAGTTGGACCACAGATATCTACATCTTTGTGATAGGATCCCTAACAGTAGCCACAGAATGATGCATTAGGAACCACCAGATTTATGAAAGAAAGAAAGCAACACCAAAATGGACAATCCTTCTGATAGACCTGAAGATGTTCAAAAGGCTACATCCTAGGTCTGGATTGATGGGATCATGTGCCATGCTCCACCAAGTCCAGAACTCATCCAGTCTAGATTTATAAACAGTTGTCTTTACTCCCCCACCAAGAGGGCAAGGAAAACTCCCCTTACCCATGGAATTAAGGAGAGGATGTGGAACACTGTCCCATCAAGGACCAAAGATGGGATTGTGTTGCGTTCGGATTTACAAGGAGATAGTGGACCCCCTGCATGAACAACATAAGACCTGACAGTTTTCATAAGAGGGTCTAAGCACCCCCCACTGGATATCCAAGCATCAAATATGGACTGGTTTTATGAGTAGGCTTCCTCATATGTTGGTCCTGCTCCTACCAACATCTGGGAAAAATCTTTCAGGGATCTAGGTAGGAGGGTCCACAACTTCACCCTCTTCTCTAAGAGTGGAGAAAACTCAACACTCCAAAGGTAAATTCTCTGTCTACCACCCCAGCAACTAGAAATTAGGTGTGGTAAGGACTCCTGAGCTTTACTAGTAGAAGTAAGGGGGAACATAAGCATTGGGGAATCCTGAGGAACAGGTCTCCGGAGACAGTGCAACAGGTGAACCACATTCCCTAATTTTTAAGAGCAAACTGATCTTGACTGATTCAGCTCCAAGATCAGCAGAGACTGGCAAAATTCTCTTTAGCTTTACTCATGATAGTCCATGAGTAGTGTTCCATTAGAAATATTGTAGTATGATATCCCATCCATAATTCTGTCCAGATGGTCTTATGGAACACCTAATCTCGACAGAGCCCATTGCAACCAGGAACCGATATAAAGGTTGCTAGTGCAGAATATATATAAAAGCATTCCCAACTGGGCAACACTCACCACTGAGTGGGATAAAAAAAAATCAATAGGGACCTTAGAAGAGAAAGGAACAATAACAGATAACATTACTCACCACCCCGGGGAAGACGAAGCCCCTTTGAAGAGGAAACTGCCAGATTGTGAAGATAATGAGATATGAACATGTCAGAAGAAGTCCACATACTGGCCCCTAAAAATATCTCCCAAGAAGGACAGGAACGATTAAGAGAATCAATGGAATTAGGAGTGAAAGGAGGGGGCCTTGAGACATGAGGGAAGGAACATGCAGAAGTACATGTGGAAGTAGAATAGTGTGTCAAGCAGCCAAAGACAATAAAGAAGACTGCAAATATGTTGTATCAACTCTGGCTTCTAAAGATTCTGGGATTCCAGCAAATAAATAAGGCTGAAGAAAAGGTGCCTCCCGTAAATCTCAAGGACAGAAGAAGGTAAATGAATACTCTCCAAAAATGCATCACAACTCAAGTCCCAGCAACAGACCAACCACAACACCAAGGCAAGTCCTCAAGAGGACAAATGTGTCATAATAGGGACCAGTAAATGGCCCAGTTGGTTACCCTCACATAATTGTGTTGCAAACCTCCCTGCATGTACAACAATATCAGGAGAAGGAGGAAAACTAAGTAATCCCCTTGAGAACGATTGGACAACAAAGCAGGGTAGACTCAAAAGTAATTGGTTGCATCTCCAAAACTTCACAAATACGTGCAGAAGGCTTCTGATGAGATGAGTCCTCAAGAGAGCAAGCTCTACTGAAAGAAGGAGCAGGAAACAAGGAGTCTAAATTTTCCCTGAAATTTCCCGTTTCAGAATGATAATTCAAATCAGCACCTCCCGGAGACATACCCTCAAGCCGCATGAAGGACTCGATCTCACCCTGAATAAGGTTACGGACAGCTTCCACAAAGAGTGGCTCCCCCAATTGCTGACCACTACTAGATAACAAAGGGGGAACAGATGAAGGCTGAGTAGCCTCCGTGCTTGAAACCGTTACATGGGAATTCATACCAAATTTTTTTAAAATATATTTGTAGGAAAAAACAAAATACAAATTCCATGGAATATATTTCTGGATAACAAAACAAAGAATTCCCAGTTATTCAAAAGCAAATATTAAAAAATGTAAATCACAAAACGTTAGTCTGAATGCTTGTACTTTGTCGAGAAAAAGTGATTTTATTGTCTGTATACATTGCTTATATACAATACCTACATAGAGGGTGTGTGAGGGCCGACAAAGTTTTGCAAATTAGATATTGCCAAGGACAGTTGAGTGGGGTATATAAATACTGGAGCAGGCAAAGATGCAGATCTAGTGTCAGCAAAGGTATACATGTTTTGGAATAAATTTTAATTGAATGTTTTTTCTTCAATGCAGATATATTGGTGATAGCTAATTCTATACGTTCCCTATTTTAGAATAGTGGTTGGATTTTTCAATTACATTATTTTATGGTTTTTATATATTCTATCCATATCAAATACACATTAAAAAGGTTAATAATAGATAAGTAAACAATGATTTATAAACACAAGGAAAAGGTTTATTGATGGTGGAACATACTACATTGACAAAACTTTGGACTGTCTTCTATTGTGCCATGAGTGTGGGATCATGGGAATTATGTTTTCAAGAAATAGTAATATTTGAAATTGTACATTACAGACCACCCAAATAGAAATTTTCAGAAGTAATCCTATATCTCACCAAATGAGACTATAATGCACACACTAAGTAATAAACATGACTATGTTGATTTCATTATTGACCAATCAGTGGGCCACTAACATGGAATTCTATTAGACCCAGCACAAGGCTAAAATTATCTTAATGGCAAGCAGCTTAGATGCATTGTTTCAGACTAATTATCATAAATTATGCATAAAAGAAAGTAAACAAGGACAAGAGCATTTAATGTCACTTGCCTTACTGACAAGTAATAAAGACAACAAAATTACTGTACTAATATAAAATAACCCAAGAGAATCTCTGGACTACTACTTAAAAATTTCCACGGTTTCCCTTTAAGAGGTCCTGGGTTCCTTAAACTTTAGAACCTAGGGAAAACATATGATGAAGTAAAATTTGATATCTTACATCTGATCATCCAGAAAGACATTTCTAGTTAAATCTTTACAGCCAGTCATTAGTTATAAATATGAAATTGTTATTGGACCTTTGATCTAAAATTATAAAAAATTTTACACAACTTGCATTTTAATAAAGATAATAAACGTTGTGAGTACATTAATGATGAGTTTTTTTAGACTCTATTTAAAGTATATTATTACTTATTTGGGTGGTTGACACATGAAATGATTTGTTGTTGGTAAGAGTGTAGGCCAGAACTTTACAGGAGTGGAATTGTAGATTTCATGAAAAAATTAAGGATGGGTTTAAATTCTTCTCAAGGGTGGGTGTGCAAGAACACCTCAAAATGACTAAATGGTCCCTTGTTACTCATACGTAAAGATTATAATTCACAAAAAATTATCTAGTTATAGTTTGCATCTTACTTTTATATTAATCTTATGCAAGACACACACGTACACACACACATATATATACTACAATACAAAGTAAACAATCAGGTTTCACGAAACCAAAAATATGTAATACATATTTATGTAATATGAAAATACATTTCTGTTTGTTGTACGTACAACATTTTAAAATACTAACTAATATATTCTTGTGCATAAACATGACAACAAACACTTTTCTGATTATAGCTGATCTGCACGAATGATAAGAAGTTCATTCAGCATCAGCTGACCTTGTTTTGCCTATCCTCAGTTAACTGACCAAGTGGAAAACAAACCTGTTTTCAACCTCTGTATTTACTCTCCTTCAGGCTTCAAGACAAGGTAAAACTGGATGGACTCCAAGTCTGTTATCATTACCAAACAAACCTGTCTGTATAGTGTAACTTTTACATATGGTCTTCAATACATATTAAAACTTATACATGTGGCTTTAACTATATGTTAAAAAGAAGACAAACTTTCCCAATATGTAGCACATGTATGATACTGTTTCTGCTTGATTTAGTAGACTACAAGTATAATGTGGTTATCCAGAAAACTTTCCAAATTTGTAATTTACATAATTACAGTACAAAACAAGAAACTCCAATAATCCAAGCACTTTTGAAAGGTGGACCTTTCTTCTTCAGGGGTAAACTGTTTACTCCTACAAAAAGAAAGATCCACCTTTCAAAAGTGCTTGGGTTATAGGGTTTTTATTATTTTATATTAAGACTTCTTGAACCTACATGTTTTTCCGACATCATAATTACAGTAGATGTATTTAATAATTTGTTATGCCATGTAAAACAAACTTCAGTATCTTATCATCACCACTAAATCCTGATTGCTACTCAAGTTACACTGTAATCACTGATTCACATCCAAGTTGGAGAGCTTAAAGTTTCAAAGGAAGTTATAAATCATGGAATATTTCAAATTCACACTAGTTTAACAAAATGTTAGAATAAGACTTAAAAACCAAGAATTTACAGAACTGTAGTTTGGTAAATAAATATGGATTTATCTCTCAGTTTCACCAAACATTTCACCACAGAAACATGGTTTAAAAAGAGACAGTGTTTGTGATAAGTTATGAAATAAGTTTAATCACCCTACAAGTTCTGAAAGTAAACCCACATGTATGCTATGGATAAATGACCATTTCAGGTACACTACCATAATCTAAAATAATATCTCAAGGAAACAAGAGTTCTGTTGGTCCACCATGGCTGTCTTATTCCATAAACTATACATTAGGAAAATAAGCCTCTGAAAGACATTTAGTGTTACAAATTACTAGAACAAATCTATTTAAAACAACTGATAATCTTAAATTTTACCATAGACATATAATATTAACTGGATTGTTCTAGCAATTTATTCTCTATAGTTCAGCCAACTGGCTCATACTTTCCTTTTTCATTTTAGACTCAACTATTGCCCCCCCCCCCTAAAACAAATATAGCAATAACTTTCCTTCCAGATCATTGTGTAAGACCTGGTTTGGGATTCCCCATCAGCAATACGAGGTAACTTATTCACTATTTTCCTTGTACCCAGTTGGCTACCTTTCTTCTTCCTTCTCTCCACTACTACTAGAACTTATATGACTAATAAACTACTTTTGAACTGGAAGGATTATGTTCTGGTAAATTATGTAATGAATGAAACCCTCATTTTTTTTGCAATCGTTTCACCATAATCATGAAATCCCCCCCCCCCATTATATTGTATAAAAAATAATGCAATCTTGGGTGCATTTTAAACTACTAAGTAATTTTAGCTTTGTTGAGGATGATGAGGTACTACAGATTGATTTGGACTAACTGGTTAAATGGACAAATATAGTTGATTAATCTTTTCTAGCCTAGTTTAACACAGTGCCTTCTCTTAAATACCTTCAAATGTTAGATAACTACACACATAACATTAGACCTAGAAAAACTGTAAAATCTTACATACGTTTTCCACAATAAATATAATCACAAATGTAAATGAGAATACAAATCATTTAGAAAAACAGTGAAAACATTACTTGAAATTAGGTACACTATTAACTTCTTATTCTGGTTTGTCCTTTGAAGGACTTTAATTGTATTATCACTATATTTGTGGTAACTAATATTTGAAAGACTGAGAAATTTAGTGTTGTGAATAATCAGAACAAATATATTTAAAAAACTTGTATTAGATTTTAATAAAAAATACACAGAGACATGTACTATCATGCATCGAAAAAAAAATCTGTATGAAAGTCATATCAAATTTAAGAAAAAAAATTAAGTTTAAGTTTTAAAAAACCAATTCAAAAGTGGCTTATTCATCATGTATTGTGTATAATAATGGCTGTATTGTGTATGTATCCATCCAAGAAGTATGTTCAGGAAGTTCAAACTGATTTTTATACACATTAACACATGAAAATTATTACATTTAAACATATATATATATATATGTATGTGTGATAATATACGGACACGTCAGCTAGTTTTAGTATAAATCATCGAATTCAAATGTACTTATAAAGTTAAACAGCCAACAGTCTTACCACCAACGGTGATTCAGCTTCTTCTGGTTTACTGTGATTATTGTTACTCTCTTGGTGGTTGCTTTCGATAGTGTTGTTAACGCCGTTCACCTCAGGTTCAGCTTTACTTTCAACGCTATTTTCTGAAGGACGTTTAATAGGCGTTTTGTTATATACCACATTCGACTGTGTGCTTCTGGCAACTAATTTGTTTTCTTTGTACCACTTATCTCCTTCTTCATCCAACACTAAAAGTCTTGTTTCGTGAGGTATTGCTTTAATCCTTTCGACAACTTGCTTATGGTTTTCATTTGCAATATTTACCCCATTTACTTCAATGATGCGATCACCTTCTCTCAGCCCTGCAAAATCAGCAGGGCCTTCGAGGTCGACCTTGCCAATATATTGCCCTGCTCTAGATTTCTCGGCATGCAGGTTGAAACCATACCCATCAAAATCTGGCCATTTCACCAGATGGCACAAGCGTGGAGCTGGGGCGTCAAGTGGTAACTCGAGAGATGACATTCTAATTTAATAAAATAACTGTGTACAAAACTTATAATATTGTTCTTGCTTATAATTTATATATATTTAAAAAGACAAAAGTACAATGATAACTTCAACAAATCGGTTTATCACCTACCCACATTACCTCAAGACAACCAGCAACTAACGTAAAATAATCTCACACGAAAAGGCTTTTCTATCTACTTCTAATCACACGACTACGTCCTACTACAGTGGTGACATCTGTACGAGAAAGAAAACGTAACATGTGATGTTTGGTCTTTATATATATATATATATATATATATATGGTTTTATTTGTCTCTCTTAGTTGGAATGTTGGTCACAAAATTCATTTTATTGAGATAAAACTAGGATTCCAAACAGTAACTTAATATCTGACAAATCCGAAAAGATTTCGACAGGAAAAAAACATAAAAATTATAAAAAACAAAACTCAACCACCTGCCGAGAGCCCCATCGCAAATCTATTTGTTTTTAAATATACGTTTTAGAGTAATTATTTACTTTGATCTCCAGAACAGCACGTGATCATCCAGTCGGAAACATATGTACATGAATGATACAGACTTTAATCAGAAGCATAATTGTAGTTAGGACGATCAGAAATCTTTGGAACTGTTTAAAAGGGTACCGTTAATAACACAGTGATTGCGAAAAAGTATATAAAAATCAATAAGGGCTTTTAGACCTTAAAATATGAGCAATACAAGTAAGAAAACCAAGACCTAAAAATAATTCTTATTACAGTAACTGATGCAACGCTTTCTTTTCTTGGTCGGGTTCTTTCAGATTATATGGTAAAACGAAGAAAGCAAAGTCTAGATCACGTACGTAACAATAACGAAAGCGTTTTATTTCTTCAACTACAAGTTCTAGCATTTAAATCTTTCACGATTTAACGTAAGTAAAATTAATTTATTTAATTTAAAACAGTGATTAAAACACCGGAAAATATAAATAAAACAAAAGTTTAAACCTATAACATATTGAAAAAAATTCAGCTAGACTATATTTACATAAGCTGCTTACTTCAGGTTTATATATTTTAAAGTAAAAAATAGTAAAGTTACTTTCCAAATGTGCATTTTGAAACATAAATAATACACAAACTATTAGAAACAGAATGTACAAAAACAACTATAATTTTATTGTCTTTGTAACTAAAATATGACTAAGTTATAAACAATTGTTGAATATTATGAGTGGCAACCTTCTTACCGTCAAATTACAAAATGAAGACGTTTTGTTTTAATAAGATGTATATTTGCTGCCAATTTCAAATGTTTGTTGTTTCTTGTTAAAGACAAATCAACACATAGAGCTACCAGTGCTCTGCTTACTGCAGGTATCAAAACCAGTTTTTAGTATTATAAGCCCTCAAACATATTGCCGAGTCACCAGGACTTTTTATTGATTATAAACAAAAACCATAAATAAATTATGTGGTTTTGAAAGAAGCCTTAAAAATTAAGAACAGTTTGTATGTTAGTAATTAAGCACAAAGCTACACAGTGGGTTATCTGTGCTCTGCCCACCACGGGTATCGAAACCCGGATTCTAGCGTTGTAAGTCCGCAGAAATACCGCTGTGCCACTGGGGGCATTAAGGACAGATGGGCAAGGCTTCTGTCGTGGTTGAGTAAATGGATACGTTAGAAAGTTCAGTCTGAAGTTTTGAACTTTAAAATTTCTATAGATTGTATCTAAAATACGATAGATAATGTACAAGTTGGAATTTTGGACTTATACTAACTAGACAAGGGAACTTGACAGTGTTCGTAAATCACGTGACAACAAAAGTGAAGATTGGGAATTTTGAAATAAAAAGTAAGAATTAGATAATACAAATAAAAGTATCCGTCCCCAGTGACTGGAAAAGTTTAAGATAATCTATCAATTCAAATTATTTCCTGAACTTTAAAAAGTTAATTGTGTTGCAGTCTTGGTTTTACTCAAAACAAAAGCTCTGAGTTACTTATATCACCCACCATGAAAGGTAACTGTTGAGCACTTCAATCATGCTAATAGTCGCTCAACAATAACATGCAATAAATGTACATTTTCATTCTTCAAGTTACATCACATTTTAAGATATGAATGATAGTGTGATTAATTCCTAACAATTTAGTGTTGAATATCCTGCTTGCGAAATAAGATTTGGCATTAACATTATTTATGCCTGTTCTCCCGTCATTGTAAAAATGAATGTTGAGCTTTGTCTGCGTGCACAGCTTTTCAAGCGAGAGACAGACGAACGCTCGGAAAAACACAATGCTTCGCAATATATATAAAATTAACATTTGAATTATAAACAACATGTTGATATTCATTAATAATAAAACTGGTTTGTTAAATTTCAAGCAGGTTTGAATACCCATCACCGAACATGCTCGCCCCCTTCAGCCATATGGGGGTTATAATATCACGATCAATCCCACTATTCATTGGTAAAAGAGTAGCTCAAGAGTTAGTGGTGAATGGTGTTGACTAGCTGCCTTCCCTCTAGTTTATCACTGCTAAGTTAGGGGCGGTTAGTGAAGATAGCCTAAACCATACAATTAAATTTCAAAAGTAAACTATGTTAAAATGACGTGGCATGAACAGAAGAGCCAAGCTGTCTGGATAGAGTTAAACTTTTTATGCACCAAATTGCTTGTAGATCAATGATTTTGTTGATCACATGGTCTCTAATAACATATGAGTCACACAAAAATGTAAACAAAATATCTGTCAATATTGCGATGAAGCCAACTACTAGGGGCCCCTTTCTATTTTCCGTATAACATTGTAATTTCACTCAATGTGTCTGTTTGTCCCTTTACAATAAAAGGTGCAATAGGAAAAATATGAAAGTACTCAACATAATGCAATACATAGAACTAACCAGTAGTTAGGAATATGAAAACAAATTGGTAATTGGAGGTTGGGATGAGTGTTGGTGTTATATTGTTTTGTTCAGTTTTGGAACTGTGGGCACATCGTAAGAGTGACAGTTATATCCTATCTGACAATAATAGTTCATAAGTCGTCAGTGAGTGGTGTTGACTAGCAGCCTTTCCTCTATCATTTCAAAATTATGGATGGGTAGTGTAATTAGTCCTAGCTCTCATGCAGCTTTGGTCAATTAAAATTCCAGAAACAGATATTGGAATCAGTAGAAGATTATTTTGTATAAAAATAATAGAATTAGGGCTGATATAACGACTTCAATAGTTGGGTGAATTCTTTCAAATTATTCAATAAAAAGAAGAATGCAAGGACCAGTCAATTAATGATAACAAAATAATTTTATTTCTTCGACTGACTATAACATTTACGCTTTACATCGCCACAGTTTAACATAACAAATGATGGGCCTAATTTTAAAAATAACGTGCGTGGCTATCTGCTGTGTCCGCCGAGGGGAATCGAACCCCCCACTGATTTTAGCATTGTAAATCCGAAGTTAAATACCTATCAGAAATATATTTTCAGTGTAGAAAATAATAACTTTTCAAAGTTCCTTAGTTCAAAGCAGAGTGCAGAGAGGTGCTCAAGTGAGTTACTAGATTTTACTTTCTTTAAGCAACAAACATGGCTTTGTGAGGATTAAAGCCTGCTTATCTGGTTCTCTTACAATAATCACAACGTTATCTTATATTCTTTAACAACAACCAATTATTCTCTTTTCTGTATTAATGGAGCTGCCAGGTACATATATTATTCCAGATAAAACTTTATTTAATGTAAGTCTGTCCCTATTTAAAGAACTGCCAGCCTAAATGTATTATTCTTATTAAAATCTGCTTGATTGTTAGTCTGTCTTTTAAAAACTTGCATGACTGGAAGTCTGTCCTTATTTATAGAGCAAATGCTGAATGTTGACATGAACATGAACCTAGTGGCAGCAGTGTTTTTTTACATCACAAAAATAATGGGTTCGGCCGAACTCCCCTCTGCGTACGTGCGTGCAATATAAAGCCATAGTTCTGGTGTTTTATTTGGTCATTGAAATCACTAGTTCTGTGATATTCAATTTGAAAGAAGTAGAGCTAACGATATATTTACCACTCCAGTAAAGGAGATTGGGTAATGTCTGTTCAAGTACTTACACTATGTATATACTTTTGCTTTATATCACAATAAGAATTCTTTTACATTTTCCAACAAATGTCCACTCCAGTTATTTCTCACAGCTTGAGACTCAATCTGTTTTAGAATTCAGATTGATTCATTAATTTTCTCCACAGTTCTCCCATTATTAAGCGGACCTATCTGATACTTTCGTGGTGATCAGTTTATTTGAGAATATCACATTAATAAGGAAATTTAAACCCTAAATATTTACTATTGTGATGACATAGAGAGCGCACAGAACCTTACATCAAAGTTTGCTTTATTCACGATATAACTAACAGTTTAAAGTTTAAATACTGTTACAATGTCCGAGTGTTTGCCAGGCGCCCTCTTTTTTAGTATATAAGCCTGGCGAGAAAAACCAGCGCGAGGGCATAGATTGAATAGATATGCAGATAGATTGAAGAGATAGATAATTGAGTCAAGCGTAAGTAAAATGTGTGAATCACTGTGATTTATAGCGTGTGTTATAAAGGTTGTTAAGTTTAAAGTAACTGTTGAAATTCTTTGTATTACAAAGTTGTATCGAGAAAGAATAAACTAGTTTTAATTAAGAAAGTACTTGTATCGCTGAAGTTCCTCGGAAAGAATTGATACCGGAAATTAACAAACAAGCAGATACGTAACAGTACTGTTGCGTCATCGAGATCATGTGATTCTCACGCTCTCTACTTTCTAGAATTATCCTGTACTTTGGCGAATGTTCTAGTTCTTACTAGATATAGGGTAGGCGGGTATATATAAGAGGGGACAACGTGACGAGGTAATGTAATGTGTGCGTAGATAGTGAGTAATTGAACTGCAGTCACAGGGTATTGTTGAAGTTAACGTTCGTTCGTTATAGTGTTTGTTTTAGCGCGAATATTGAAATAAGTGTATCGGTAAAGTTGTATTCGGAAAGAATAAACCAGTTTTATTAAGTAAAGAACTTGTGTCGCAACTTCGTTCCGACGAAACCTAAACGGAAAATCAATTAACAAACGGAGACGTAACAATGTTATTAAAAGTAATTCAGCGGCGCTATGTACTTAATTTAAAACTCTCTCTTTAAATTAAAGTTTATTCTTCTCATTATCTTAAAATGGTTGTGTATTTAAAACATGTGATTTTATACTTTAAGTTTTTGGCGGTTTCAGATAATAATTCTCCCTAATTCTAGCCTCTAAAATTCTTATCGTATATCCAAGATACCTAACATTACGTCTAAGGCACTTACCAAACTAAACAATTTTAGAGGTCCTGTAACTTCGAAATCTTAACTTTAAGTCAATTTAAATCTTTAATTCTACATCCTGGTTGAAAAAGTACAATGTAATTGAACTTGTTGATAAACCCTGTGACGTAGTCCTTTTAATTATTACGTAGCTCTAAATTATTGTATACCAACAAGGCATGGGGTCACCAAGATAAGACTTCCAGTCACGCTTCACATTCAACTGTCTCATACTTCAAGTAGATGGAACGATAAACAGGTATTCATGCTATTCCATACGAAAATATACCAATCAAATCGTCAGACGCTGCGCCTATGAAAAAGGCGCTGGGAAACTGTTATCTTCGTATATTAGATGGATTATGGAAAGCCACAAAGGATGGATGGTGTGTTTTAGATAAGACATTCTTTCGACAGAGCCTTTTACGATGTAAATTATGTTGCATGGCTGTTGTCACTATGCCGATCGTCAGATATAGCATGAGCAGACGTGGCAACATGGACCGTGACGATATAGTGAAGCTCCAAAATAGTTATAATAGAGCGTACCCAACCCTCTGTTACGTATATCTGTGACGTATATCTTTTACGATGTTGCATTTGCTAATACACTCAATTTAATACTCTTTAATCGCGCAAGAGTGAGTGACAGTGAATGATTAATTTTTCAGATAGACATAATAGTCATGTGTTGTTTGTCCATCTTGTAATCCCATAAATTATAATGAAACACTAAAACTTTTTTATGTTTTATGGTATTAAAATTCTGATAATATCAAATGTAGAAAATGTTATACTCAAACAGCTTAATATATATATTGCAAATTATTGACTAGAATGTTTTTTTTTAAAACTCATATCACGAATCAAGTAATATGAAAGTAATCATACATACAATTAAAAAAAATACAACGATAAACTAATTACACAATAAATAATTTATTAAAACAGGAACCATCCCTGTTTTAATTAATTATTTATTGTGTAATTATTTTAGCGTTGTATTCCCTTTAACTGTATATATGCATATACATATATTGCACAAGTGCAATTTTAAATTATTTATGAAAGTAATTCTTTTACAGCTCAGACTTATACAGCTACCCATTTTACTGTATGTTTAGATCAATAAACAAAACTAGAGCATTAGAAACAGTTAATTTCAATTAATGAAAATGTTTGTTTTAATCGCGAATTTTATTTAATGTTTTCAGCAAAAAAAAAAAATACTTGCCTAGGGTAATTATTTCCAGGAGTAGGGCAGTGGAGTTGATTCAGGCGACGAACACATGGGTATCCTCGAATGATTTCTCCTTGAATTTCTAGGCCTAATGTTAGTGACACAAGGGCCAGGAGAAACTGAAAAATGCTACATATCTATATCTAATTTTAAGTTCAAATGCTAAAGCAGAAATTTAGAAAACAAACACAATTTCACTCTTTCAACTTCTAGACCACAGTAATGAATATTTCAGAATGTATTAATCCGATAAACATCTAGAAATATTTCTAGTTTTAGACACTTCTCGAAAGAACATATTATTTCGATAAATTTAGGTGATTTAATTGTGGAATTTGACCCTTATCCTTAAAACTCACCAACTGCCTCAAATGCAGACTGTGATTTTACGGAAATAGAAAGTGAACAATAAACCCTCAAATTCGCAACACAGCGCGCTAATCATAGCTCACGCTCAGTCCTATGTATTTGTACCATGCGAAGGTTTGAAAGTGAAATTTTTGAAGATACTTTATGTCATACAAAGGGGAAACAAATATCATCCTTTTTTAACCGCCACTGTAATGAAGAATGTTCAACCATTGCTATAAACATCATATAGTAATTTCTCACCCAGTTCTTTGAAATATTCAGAAACGACTTGCCCGCTTTTCGTTATCGTCCATCTTCATTCAGTTTTTCTGGATTCCCGGGCGAATTGGAATTCGTGGGAACGAACTTGCTGACACTGTAGCTAAGTCCTTCTGCTCTGGCGTTGTTACAACTGTGCCTATCCCTATTGAACTTTAAGCCCGTCATCAAGGCAAGGCTACACTCCAGTTGGTAGTCGATCTAGAGTGAGCAACTTCACAACCAACTTTTTCATATCAAATTTGTTAATGTTTGGCCGTCTAGTCTACGAAGGAAGGTAGTTGTTTTGTCTAGGTTCCGAATTGGCCATAATTTCGTAACTCATCGATTTCTTTTACAGGGGACTGACCTATCAATGTGTGGTCTTTGTAACACTCACGTCACATCTGCCCACATCATGTCGTCACTATGGTTGTCATTTTAAACATGGATTAAACATTTGAAGTTGGATAGTGTTATTGTCGACGGTGACACCGTCCAGATTGGTCGTGTTTTTAACTTTTTATGGATAATTGTCCTTTTTAATTATATTTACTTTTTAATCTTGTTTGTACAAATAACAACGTAGACTTTTTCGTTTATTTTTAATTTATACTCTTTACGTATTTTAATTGCTTTTTGGCGGGTTCCCGATGGGTCAGCGTTAAGTTTACAGATTTACAACGTAAAAATTCAGCGTTCGATTCCCTGCCCAACGTGGCTTTTCGCCACAATTTGTGTCTGTTTCCACAAAAATACGCTCAGCACTTTGGGATTGGAGGTATGCTATCAAATGATGGTCAGATCCAATCTATTCAGCCAAACTAGAGTAGCCCAAGATTTGGTGGTGGGTGCTGTTGACTAAGTTAGTAACATCTGCACACAGGTAGACCTTGCGTAGCTTTTGGTAAAGATTTTGAACAAATAAAAAATAAATTGGTAGATTGACTTTGAGTAACCACATGACATCAATTCACAAGTCATCACGTAAAGTTAGAAGAAATAATAAAGAGACAGCGCCATGATATAAGAGACTGTTTGGTTTTAAATATCAGTGATTAATTTATATTTGTGAATGAATATTTAATTATTTTTAAGTTTTGTTATAATAAGAGTTAAAAGCAGACGATTGTAGAAGGCTTTGTAAATAACTAATTGGTGTCGAGAATATAAAAAGTGGCCAGACGACTATGTCATAAAGATATAAATAGCGTGAGACGAGCGAGAAGCAGCAGACAGACATTATTAGACAGATAAAAATAAAGAGAGTATAGCTGATTTGAAGTAACGTAAAAGTGATAGGCCTATATATTAGAGTGAAACTAACTGTGGAAAAAGAAATAAGAAAACATAAGTTTATTCCGTCAAAGCGAAATTCTAAAGTAATTGAATCAGCCTTAGTGCACTTTGACAAAAGGAACAGGATCTTCAGAAGAAAGAAGACCACAATCGTAAGTGAATCACACCAGACTAATATTGTGATAGTATTAAAGAAAATAGTACGGCTTGTCAACTGAAATTCTAAAGTAATTGAACAGGCCTAAATGGAATTTTGACAAGAAGAGGAGAACTATACATATACTGACATAACGTTTACGATATGCTTATATTCTCTATAGAGTGAACACTTTATTGTACATACGTTGAACTTCTTCCGAATATATATGTTATTTGAAAATAAGTAAAGTGTATACTGTTTATTCATCGTTGCATTTATCGCTAACAAGTCACAGACACCTACTGTAGAAGAATCCTAAGCCCAACAACAAAATAGTATATATTTATACTATTAAAAAATATAAGTAAAAACTATTTATTTCGACAACTGGCAACAAAAAACAGAACACATATACATATATAATATTATTTTTAAAAAATCTGACAGACATTAAATGTCATATTAAATAAAGCAACTAAATAAGAAATACGTAGAGCATGAATAAAGCAACAACTTGGTTAGATTTAGAAACAATAAGAAAATACAAACAATGAGAGAATGAAAGTATGCATTTAATAATATTGTTGCAACGTCTCCTATTATAAGGCGGGTTCTTTTGAATTATGAATAATATGGTAAAAATAATTCGAAGTCCAGTCCACGTAACTATAACGAATTAATACATTTCTTCCATATCGTTTGTTACAGACTACGTTCTCTTTGACACCTGGCCAGGTGGTTAGGGCGCTCGACTCGCAATCTGAGAGTCGCGGGTTTGAATCCCCATCCTATTACGGACGGCTAGCGCAGATAGTCCTTGTGTAGCTTTGCGCGAAATTCAAAACAAACCTAACAATCTCTTTGACACAACTTGTAGGCCTAAGTTCATAAACAACGTTAAAACAAAAATTTCTCGTGTATGGTACCAACGCATAACTTACTTCGTTTTGATCGATTTAAACGCCGTGATCCGGAAACCAATAGGCCTAAAATTGCTATAAAATTAAGTTAATTTTTTCTTCCACATTCCTCTTAATCTGTTTGTTGCAGCTCGAAATTAGAAAAGTGTAAAAATGTATTTCAGATCCAACTTTTGTCTTCCACAAAGTTAACCTGGTTTTTATAACAATTTTTAGGCCTATTGTTTTTTAATGGTTCGTTGGATTTCGTCGTTTAAACCGTAATGTTTATCAATAAACAAACACATAACTCACCGAGTAAATGAATAGCAGAATAGATGCTGTTACGACAGCGGAGGTCACGTGACGCTAGTAACACGTCATATTCTC
>NW_013671405.1:0-13104 GCF_000517525.1 Limulus polyphemus | reverse complement strand
AATTAACAAACGGAGACGTAACAGTACTTTAGATGTAAAAATAAGTTGAAATGAAAAAATTGAAGTAGAGGAAAGTCTAATTGCTTGGATGTATTTTCTGAAATATGATATCCATGCACAAGAATAACAATCAAGAACTGACACAATACAAAATATATACCAGAAACTATAATTGAAGCTAATGATTACTATGTTTAAAATGCAGGGTTACAAAAAATAAAGGTGAGGAGTAATATGTCTAAAACATGAACATGCAAATTAAAGTTAAGAGTTCAAAGTGTAAAATTGTATATAATCAAAAACTTTTTGCATTTGATTGTTTGTTATTAATTAAGCAAAAAGCTATACAATAGACTATCTATGCTCTGCTCACAGTTGGTATCAAAACCCAAAAGTTTAGCGTTTGAGTCATGAGACTTACTTCTGAGTTACCGTGGGCTTTAAATGTTTAAAGTATGACCTTGTGTAACTGAAGTTGCCAAATTAACGGCGGCAAAATGTAGTTTTATTGTATAGTATTATTTTTCAATAGCTTTTTTAAAAGCTGTGCATAGTTCATAATTGTTTACCCAAGAATATTTTCCATGTAATGGTCAAATGCGCTGTTTTCATTGTTAGAGTGACTTCCCATGTTTATAAACCTCTTTTGGCTAACCAAATGACCAAGTATCATGAGCGACAAATGCATGTGAGAAAGTTGATGCTATTGAATTGTGGTTGATTCCCTCAGTCTCAGATTTTCCCTTCAAATTTGAGATATAGCTCTCTCTCTCCACGTGCTCAGAAGCGTGTTCAGATTTTCTTTTATGAGCAGTCTCGTTATTGAAGTGAAAATGTCGTTTTTTGTTCAATAAGTATACTGTATATTTTTCTATCGTTAAACTTGAATCTAGTCTTTTTCCTCAATTCTTTGAGGTAAGAATTCACTTTCAAAACTCCGAATACACAATACACACACGTATATATGTATATAGTCTGCTGAATCAAATTACAGTGGACACTACTCTTACAGTGGTGTAGGAAGGAGTTACAAAGTAGGGGTGTTTAGCTAGACATGCAGATTTTACAAAGAGAGATTGAAACTATAGGGAGCTGCCAAAGGCAGCTCAATCTAGCGGAGTCTGAGAGCATGCCCCCCCCCCCAGAAAATTAATGTAACAATATAATTTGCAATTGTTATGTAAGTCAAATATGTAAAAATGTAGTGATACAGCACCCTCGGTTCCGACGCCTCTGTCTTAGAATACCCCATACTTCCCTGTTCGCTCCAGTTTGATCTAAGAATATCGCAATGATTAGGTAAAAATGGTGGCCCCAGTACTTCGAGATCTGACTGAACAATATTTGAATTCCAAACCAAAAGTTACCAGAAAACCTAAGCAGTATATAAGCGCTGGGATTTTGAACACGAATTACCTATTAACAAAGACACTATTTGTCTAATTATTATTTCACTACTCTTAAAACTATGACATATTACTGCATAAAAGTACTATAATTGTTTAAATTTGTAACTTTCTTATTCAACGTGTTTGTATTTCCCAGAAATCTTCAATTATTCCTTATAGAGGGCCATATGTTTAATAAGCTGACAACATTCAGAACTTTGTTTGATGCTTAAAGTTATATAAAAAAGTATGCGCCATTTTAACCACGTGAGTGGGTTTAGTCAGTATTTATTTTAGTTTAAACTTGGTTTATCTGAGGTAATTTACCTGCAGTTTTTGTAGAAATATTTAAGGTATTTTCACTTACTTGGCTTATTTGTATTTGGATTGTTCAGATTAAGAATTAAAAAGTGTAACTATATTAAAATATAGTCCTATATACTAAAAATATCCAGTAATTCGTAATTAATCAACTTGAATAGTTAATAATAATATTACAATCTTGTAGTTGTACTACTAATAGTAATAACTAAATTAGTATTAGTATTGACATTAGATTTGAAGTTTTGCCTGTTTATTTAGGACTAGAAATTAGTAGAATATGTTCACTAGGTACTAAAGTACAAGGCATTATACTAGTGTGTTGACAGTTTAGTTGTTGGTACCAAGAAACATTATCTTTTGTTTTCAGTGTATGTAGAAGCAAATGTTGTTGAAAATTATATTTATTACTGAACTTCAGAAGTCTAGGAATAGAAATAGAAGTGTTGTCATCTTGGAAGTGCTCACTCAGTCCAGGTGATGAAATGAATTATTGGCCAGGTTGCAAGGTATAAAGTTCATTTAAAGATTGTCAGGGATGAGCTGGTTGGATGTGTGTGATAGTTTTCAGGGTAAGGCAAATTGTATGCTAAGAGATTGGCTGCACTTAAGCCTCAGTTAAGGCTAAGCTGTTTAGATATCATGATATTTGGGGAATGTCCTGTACTTCAGCACTTGGTAAGCAGAGTTTAGTTCTAGTTTTTATGTACTGTTCTCTACAAACAACTGTATCAGTATGCTTACTGAGTGAATCCTATTAATTCTGAAACATAACTGATTTTGGCACCTATCACACTCATTAAACTCTACCCTACTTATCACCGAACTGTAACCTTATTTAACTTATGCTGATGCTAGTTTTGATTCTATGCAAGATTTATAAAGCTTTAGAATACATTCTATAACCTAGTAACCCACCTAAGCCACCTTATAAAAAAAAGTAAACAAACAACTAAAAGGAAAAAATTACATATCAATTGATCCCGCTAATGAACACGTAGCAGACTAAACCTTCTCAACTTTACATGGAGAATAAAATCCCTACATTACTAGCTTCCTCACTGGCAAAACAAATTGAACCAGTCATAAAATGTTACTGTTATTGTAAAATAGCCATAAAAGTAATATTTGGAAGTTAACTAAAGGGAAGGTTTAATTATGAAAGCTGAGATTTTATTCAAACACCAAGCTTTTGATAGACAAAGTGAAGAAGCCAGTAATGTATGCATTTTATTCTCCATGTAAAGTCGGGACAGCTAAATCTACTATGTGATCATTAGTCTATCTTGTTTGGTTCCATTTTTTTTTCCAGTTCAATAGCCAGCCCTAAATAGTTTTTTTATTTAGTGATAATTTGTTTTCCTAAAAAGTTGTAAATAATTAAATGATAAAGGCTGGCTTTGATTTTTTTTTAAATAGTGGATTGGACAACCTAGATGGACCAACAGGATCCTTAAGTGTTACGTAAGGACAGTAAAAGCAGTGATTTGCTAACCGAAACCAAAGTCTAATTGAATGACTTACTACAAAGACTTTTAGTATAAATTTGAAATATAGCTTATTTTCAACTTTCATATAAGTGTAACTAATTAGTTTCTCCACATCTTCAAAAGTCCATGAAATTAGTGCCGGATGTCAAAAACTTCCCTTCACTTGTATCCATAGAAACTGGGTTTCGATACCCATGGTGGGCAAAGCACAGATAGCCCATTAATTAAAAACAAACACTTGTATCTAACATAGTTTAAATATTTTATCATTGCATCCTACCCATAAGATATCATGAATTGTAACAGCATTATATATTTTGGCTTGTGTTTTAAACATTTCACCACGTGCATACATTCTCATTATCAGTCAAAGGCTCAAATCTGTTTGATACAATTATCTGTTTTTTGCTAATGATGCTTTATCAGCTTTACATTTCTGTCAATTGTCAATTGTAGTAAACTTGTCATTGTACACTTTTTCTTTTCTAAGTAATTGCCTTTTTATCTTTTCGGCTTTTCATATTTGTTTATGTTACTCCACGTGTGAATTGATAAAAATAAAAAATATCATGGTTTACATTAATGCTGTTACAAATAAAAATCGTTTCTCATGTATATAAATAGTTCAAAGCTTTTTCTAATTTTAATTGACATAATCCTAGAGCTAGCTGTCAAACTTCACTTTGCTCTTACTTTTCATGAAATCAATGTAATAATATTGTTACATTAATTTAGATAAATTAGGCTATAATCTTTATCATAGTCAAATACTAGTCAAAATGGATGTTATCATTTATTAGTTTTTGATTACATCAACTATTCAAGTAATCAAGATATTGCTATTATGATTTTTCATTATTATCATCATCAATTTAAGGTTCATCTTAATCGAATAATTAGTGTTTCTGATCGTGTATTTGCAAACCTTTGCTAGCTGGATTGTATTAGAAGGTCTACACTGGAAAAGTGCTACATCACGATCACTTTTAGAATGACTTAGTAGATGTTGATGTAGTGATAACCAGACTATGGCTGGGCCTCTAGAGTTGAAACTAAGTGCTCGGGATGTACAGCTCCTCAGATTTTCTTAACACATTTATTCAATTGATTGGAAAAGGACAAGTTCCCTCATTCTCTCCAGTCTTTTAGTTACTCCACCATCGTATCTCAGTTACATCATACTCGTTTCTCTGATGTATGGTTTTCATTTCACTGTATGTTCAATATGCAGTGGTCCTGTTCACACGTAATGTGTTTGTTTTTAGTTCTTTACACTTGAGATTTAGTCTCATTGCAAATAGATCCTTCTTGAATGATATCATCTCTGGAACTAAAGCATATGTATAAATGGGAATCAGGCTGCATGCGAGTTCCCCAATGCTCTGTGTGTTTGTTTTTTAAAGCTATATTTGTCTCTCTGTATTCTTTGAAATTGTTCCCCAATGCTCTGTGTGTTTGTTTTTTAAAGGGGTTCTTCTAGTTACTGAAACAAATGACTGTTTTTTTAAAGCTATATTTGTCTCTGTGTATTCTTGGAAATTGTTCCCTGATGCTCTGTGTGTTTGTTTTTTAAAGGGGTTCTTCTAGTTACTGAAACAAATGACTGTTTTTTTAAAGCTATATTTATCTCTGTGTATTCTTTGAAATTGTGTTTGAATGTTTTATGTTTTTGGTTTACAGCTTATTTAGAAATATGAATCCAGAGAAGTTAAGTAAGCTCCAAGCTCAGGTTCGGATTGGGGGAAAAGTAAGTAAACAAGTTTTATTTGAATATTCTGTGATCTGTGTATAAAGTGTTTGAGATTTCTGAATGTTTATCACTGTTAGTTATGTTTTTTTTGTATAAGCTATAAGTACAAAATATAAGATTTTTTTAACTTTGTTAACTCCTGTAAATGTTAACAGGTGTATGTCTGTTAAAATATTATCACCATTTGATTCTGTCAGCAAATTACATCACTAATTTAATGGTTGTATGTGACATAGTAAAAGTAATGTTAAAATAAGGTAGAAAACTGTTTTTTTCAACACATAGGGCTACAGAATAGGCTACAGACTGTTCACTCTTTGAAAAATACTTCTCACAATTGTTTTACATTTGTGTGTGTGTATAATAAACAGAAACATTAAAAGATAGATAAGTACGGTGTAGTTTGATTGATAGGGTGGTTTTGTCCAGTGCACTGTTCTAGAAAACAGTAAAAATGGTATATATTGGAGTAATCTTTGAGCATTAACGTAAGGGAACAGGAGGTTTCAGAATACATTTATAGAAGAGGTGTGGTTTTCTATTCAGGAAAACAAACTTGTAGTCACTGCAGAAATACAAAATTTTATTTTATTTGAGCATTAAAGCTGTGCAGTTACCGATATTTGGTAATTGATGAATCAGTAGCACCATTAATTGATTAAATTGTGATTAATTTAGAAGGACAATAGTCCTCAAAACACAGAAGCAAAGGCAAAAACGTTTGATGGCAGGTGCAGATAGGATAAGCAGTAGCTTTGCCATAGTAATGATGGGGGGTATGCAAGCTTGGTAACAATGGGAGTCAAATGTGATACTCTCGATTCCCATCCCCCTCCCAAAGTCACCAAACTGTACTTACCAGAGATTTTCCATAAGGATTTTGTCATCTGCACTATTATATTTACACTTCGTCATTTTTTAATACGACTCCTTATTGGACCTCTTATATTAAGGCCTAGTAACAAATGGTTCAAAAAACGAAGAATATTCTAGTAAATACATTTATTTATCAACTCTGGAATGGAATTTTATAATCTTAAATATATTTTTTAGGTATTTATCAACTTGAAATTACTAATATAGGTGAATTTTCAACTGGACAAATATGGTTACAGGTGTACAACTTGTGACCAACTGCACACTAGGAAAACCTCTGAAACATATAAGGCTAAAATATGGCAAAACACAACCTGTTATGTAGGCTTTACAATGAACAAACGTTATATCAGTATTTTGATTGTCGGAACCCTAATTTTGATTATTACTTTCATAATAATCAGAATCCCTAATTTTCATAGTTGATTATTTTCATGACAGTCAATTTAATTATGGTTTCAATTAATCAGTTAGTTTACATGATATTAGTCTATGTAATCGTTGCCTCAGAGATAATCAACTAAATTGTCCAGCTGTACTTAGCATTATATACTGTGAAGTAATATTATGTGCAGACTCTTAAAAGCTTTTTATCGTGCTCTAGAACAGATGACTTGTATATCAGGTTTTTGTAAATTTTTTATTTACACTTGAAATACAGATATTTATGGGGGTTTTTCTGCATCAAACTGTGAATCAAGTTGCAACAGTTATGTTTCATTATGAAGGGTTTCAAGATGGTGTGCTGAAAAAAAATCTATAGGTGACAGAATAGCACATCTACTCAAGCCTGATTTTAATGTTAGGAAGAAAAGTTAATATAATTTTAAAGAAATTTCATATAATTTCATATATTTTTTTAGAGACAAAACATATTTTTGTCATACTGACACGATAACCTTATTATAGATTGAGGTTAAAGGTGTGTTCCATACAGTTGTTAAAAAACATGCTATAATCAAAACTGAATATTGAAACTATAATTCTTTATTTTTGAACTCGTCATGTTTTTATAACAAAAGGGTGAATGATCCATATGTAAAAGGCAGTAAATATAATGTTTCTAATAAGGGTACTGCAAGGAGGAAGAAAAAAGTTATTCATCGTACAGCCACAACAGACGATAAAAAGTTACAGGGTTCACTGAAGAAGTTGGGTGTTAACAACATCCCTGGAATAGAAGAAGTAAGTGCTCTGAATATTATTATATATAAAGATTTTATTTTTTCATTATTTAAAACCACTAATTGGAGAGTGTGAGGATCATATTTTCTAAAATTTAAGAGCATTTAAATTTTTTATCATCAGAATGCTAAAACCTCATTAATGTAATATGAATTTCTGATACGGTACATTATCTCGTCACATAAATAGCTATTCACGTTCAGTGCTGTCCTCTATATGCAAACAAGCCTTGAGCTCTCATGTACCTCACGATCAATGTGGTTCAACTGCGTCTCACATGTGAATCACTATGCAACAACCCTCCATGTGACTCCCAGTATTCTACCAAACTATCACTTCTCATTTTTTGTTTGTGCTTTGTTCCCACATTTTTTATTTATTTTTTTGAAATTTGAGATACTTTCTATTTTTGTCTACTTGACTGAGGAATTGTCTGCTTTAATATATTTAGAAATTGAGTTCGAGAACCCACACATTTGGAATATGGTCTGCCAACTTTGGACAGATAAGCTGTTATACTGTTAAAGCTTTATGAATATTTTTGATATTTATATAATTATTTGTAGTTATTTGGTTTCAATGACATACGTTTAGTTAGATTTGTACCTACTTCTTGGAAGGTTAGGGTTTTTAATTAATGTTTGGTGATATTCTTTGTACTACAAAATTAGATTAGGCTTAAGGTGCATATTTGTAATTGTAAGTTTACCTGTCATTCATCTTACTTGTAAGTTGTAAATTAGGTTAAATATATTGTTTCCTCAACAAATATCATCTATTAAATTTTTTATTGTCAATATAAACTTGCTTAATTACAAAATGTAACATTTTCATTTTCAATTATATTTTATACTTTTTACAGTTAATTTCGTTTGTGACGAACTCTGGTTCCACCCAACCTTCTCCTACTTTGACTTGCCCTCCTCCTCCTCCTTACCTCCATGTTGGGGCAGTTGCCATTTTTGGCTCTTTCCCTACACATGTGGCTTCTTTGCTTTTGGAAAAATCTGGGGTGGGACACTGTCATGTACCAAGTTTGTTTCCCTTCCACTTCTAATTGAGAATTACAGGCAGCTCTACGGGTCAGTTTTTTTTTGGGGGGGGGGGTTACTCCTGTGACTTTCTCATTATGTGGGGTATCTATATTGCTACATTCATTTTTTTTTTTTCTGGTTGCTTGTTTGTCTCTTTGGCCATTGCATTCTTTATTCAGCACCTTCCCATCATTTACCTGACTTACATATAAGAGTTCCTTCATTAGTTATGTATTCTTGATGCAGATTGGAGTTCTGTGATCTCACTGTCCCACCTCAATCACTTCCTGATTCTCTCCCTTTTTACTGTATTGTCCTTTATCACACTCTGGTGAGCCATTTCTCCAGGACTGAGGATGCTCAAAGTTGATGTTTTATATTCTTATGCCCATGTTCTTATTTCTCAGCCCTTGTGGTGCTGCTTGGGTTTTAGATCTATATGTCTTTGTCTCTGGTTCCTCATTCACTTGCCTTGGCTGTTGATGCATTCAGACAGGATTGGGACCTATTTATACCTTTATTTCCTCATCCCATTCATCATCTTCCCTAGGTAATTTCATTCATCCTTGCTTTTCTGTGTCGGGTCTTTCTTATTGCTCCTTCTTGGCTGACACAGATCTGGTTTTCCCAGCTGCTTCAGCTGGATCGATTTTTCCTACCATTCACTTTGGTGGCTGTTGTGGCATGTTCTTCCTTTTCTTTGTTTTCTTTTCCTTCCATCTCCCACCTTTATTCCTGGTTATATCTGGATACCTTTTAGGTCCTGTACATGCTCTAGGTTGCTTCATTGCCTTCAAGGCTTCTTTCAGTTGGTTCTCTTTTCTGCTGTTTCATTCTCTGGCACCACTCCTCTGCTTGTGACTTTTTCCTTCGTCCTTTTTCCCCCATAATCAATTCCTGGTGTCTTCACTCTGATCAGGCACTTTCC
The DNA here is from genome assembly GCF_000517525.1 of Limulus polyphemus. NCBI lineage: Eukaryota > Metazoa > Arthropoda > Merostomata > Xiphosura > Limulidae > Limulus > Limulus polyphemus. The sequence goes on along the minus strand of NW_013671405.1, from coordinate 4,132 downwards.
CTTTTACCTGCATCTAACCCTCATCGTACGTTGGAGGTACTTCTTACGTTGAGCACTGGGACTACACCTCATACGTTTATCTCCCATTATCTGCTTCATGTAGCTGTTTCTTCCTTGTTGGGGTACCGTCTTCCACCTGTTGCCATTCTTCGTTCTTCAGTGAGACTGTGACTGGATAAGTTATCTTTTTGTATACATACCTCTTATTTTTTCAGGGGGCATGACCCTTTTTTCTTTACAGATCCCACTCTGTGGTGAATGGTGCCTGTCCAGGTATACTTAAACTAGTCAAATATAAACTTACATTGGCCACTAAACATACACTGTTGAGATGGGGTGTTCCACAAATAGCTCATATGCTTCATTCATATGCATGTTCCGGATCCTACTAACCCATGGACTTCATGGGTAAAGCAGAAGGGGATAGCTGTCCATCCCTGCCATTCTTTAGACTGAATAAATTGGGAGTGGTCTGCTTTTCAAAATAGGGTTTTCAGGGTCTTCAGTGTTGACATTCCTCCAGTGGGAGCTCAAGGCTTGTGGCATGTGAAAAAAATATTTGCATATAGACAGCAACACTGAACAAGAATAGATATTTATGTGAGGGGAGGTAAGTACCTATCAGAAATACATTTTCACTACAGGAAAATTATACCTTTGAAGTTGAGTAATTTTCATTCTTTACATTGTAAGTTGGTATTTTAATAGTTACAACCATAAAAAAAAGAAGACTAAGACTATATCCAGTTGTCATGTTATGATGTGTTAAGTGTTTTAATATACTGGTTTTGTTACTAATTACATAGGGAAGATAAGAAGCTGGTTGAAGTATGTAGAGGTTGGCTTGAAGGATTCAATCACAATCTGAATTATATATGAAGATGGTTTAATGCTAGGAATTTATTCTTTGTGAAAAGTCAACAGTATAAAAGTAGTTAAGTAATACAGAAGTTAGGGATTGCATGATTCTCTAGACTAATAAAAGTAAATTTTGGGGTTGTTTGGTATTATTGGACACACAAAATTGATTGCTAAATGGTCATTTTTAGACTTTTACAACTTTGAAGGATGGGATGCTCAGTAAGTACTATTCAATCTCAGATGGTCTGTTAATCATTGGTCAAATTAGGTGTATTTATTTATCTACATTATAATTCTTCGTAAACCTCATGTCAAGGAAAGGTTTTACAACTTTCTTGAAATCACCTAGATTAGGAAATTTGTTTCATTTGTGAAAAATAACATATCACATTTCATCTCTTTCTGCATGAAAAGAATAATATATGATTCATTTATAAGAATAATTTGGATGGGAATAATCTTAATAGTATCATGAAGGAAATTGATCTTGCTGTAATGGTTGATCAGTCTCAAGTCATTCAAGCAGCGTGTTGTTGCTAGTGGTACGGAAAATACGATTTTAGAGAAATATTGAATACAGATCTAAAGAGGTTATAATTTCATTTCATAGGCCACATTTGAAGTATTGTGTTCAGTCTTGGTCTCCTTACCTAAGGAGGAACATTGACTTGTTGGAAAGGGTTCAGAGGAGCGCTACTAGAATTGGTGCCAGGGATGGAGGGGGTTGTCATACGAAGAGAGGTTGAAATCTCTCAAATTGTTTTCTCTTTAAAAAAGAAGAGTTGGGTGTGTTTAAGATTGTAAATAGAATTGATAGTGTCGATGCATCATCTTTTATCTGATACTAGAACTAGAGAACACAAATATAAATTCTGTCAGGGTAGGAGTTTAAGACAGTTTTATTTTTTTATGACACACAGCAATCAAGAAGATGACAATGACCAATTCTGTAAACAAACTACTTTCTAATGTTTTCTATTTTTGTTTTGTTTTAACAGCAAGCATGATATCTTGGGGGGGGGGGGTCTAATGTTTCCAAATTAGAGTGAGGGATGTTAACAAATTATGTGAATATTGGGCCTTGCAAAATAAAATATTTTCTTATCTCTCTCTCTCTTTCACTCTATCAATACTTGAAAGAAACTTTTCAACAATTAAATTGGTTTGTTATAATCAACTTGTTTTGAAGAAAATATTGACACGCGGGGGTTATCCTAAACTAATAAAAAATACTTGTGCAGTTTTAGGAACTGCTCAGAGAATTACTTGTGTATATATATATAAAAGCCTGAGATTTGTTTACAAGCTAATATTTAGGTGTGAGAAAAGAAATGTAGTAAAGTTTTGTTTGAATCTTTCAAGTTTTAGGATTATTGTTTTTTAGCATACAGAAGAAAAAAATTGAAACTTTTGTAGTTTGCAGCTTGTTCCGTAGTGAAACAAGTTTGTATAGCTTCCAAAAATAAAATAAACGCAAGTTAGGAGACAGGTAATCTGTTAACCCGAAACTTATCTTGGTTATATTGGGGTTTCCTATTTGAAACAGATAAAATATAAATGGTGTTTTGTTTTTATGAATCCACATCTCTTGTCCAAGAAGTAAAAGGGTTTTATTTCTAGGTTAACATGTTTAAGAATGATGGCACAGTAATTCACTTCAACAACCCTAAAGTACAAGCCTCTTTGACAGCCAACACGTTTGCCATTAATGGACATTCTGAAACAAAACGTAGGTTCTTTAAGTGAATAAAATTAGTTGTTCAGAAAGTTTTATTGTGTTTCTAGTTGTCATAAAAAAAAGTTTGATTCTATATATATGCATTTGTTTTTTAGGTTTATAAGTTATAATTAGAATATTTTTATTTTAGTTTATAAATTCTGTTGATAAAGATAAGGATAGTTATTTAAACCTGAATTATCAGTAATTACCTTTTGATAATTAGGTAGGCTACTAAGAGATCCTTCAGGTGTTCCGTTATTAGTCATTGTCATGGTTAGTAGCCTATAGAGTTACTGGAGTCAATTTACTTACAAGTTATAATTTTAACTAAATACTAATTTGATTCTATTCAACATTTTGGTTACTTATCTGCTACCATATTCAGGAAAGTTCTGATAAGGACTGTACATGGTGGCATGGGCTGGGTTTTGATCCAGGGTTTTTTTAGAAAGGCTTGGTGCTATCTACTCATGAGGACTTGAACAATTTATATGAATGGTTTAAAGTATCCAGGTGTTACTGATTTCTGTGTTATGTTGTCTTGAGTGTGTTGTCAATTAGGTAGATTTAGAAGGATTCTTTGATCTTTCTTTTTCTTGTTTTTGGTTCACATCCCATTATTGTAGTGTTATTTCATTTCATTATTTTTTTCATTAGTTTTTCTATTTTTTATTATATTCCTGAATTCTACTTTTGTTGGTCTTTTTTAAATTTTTTATCCCCTGTATATTGTAGTTCATGTTCGTAAGGGATGTTGTAGATGGTGTTTTTGTTTTACATATTTTGGTGTGATTTCTGAATACTGCTCTGACTTTACACTGTTTACATATCAATTGTTGTTTTCAGTAGTGTTTTTACCGGGTACCCACCCGTCACGAATGTTACCTGGTTCTAAATTTACTACCCGGTTCTTGAAAAAAAAGTTTATGCAAAGTAATGTAAACAGAGCTGCAAACAAATTATTATTATTTTTAAGAGAAAACAGTAAGCAAAGATAAGAAACAAGAAAAAAAAGTCACAACACAGAGAGAGAGGATGAAAGTGGAAGCAATCATAGCGATAGAGACTCATATTAAAATCAAGTGGTGGGACAGCAACATTGATTAGTTAGTAATTGATCTGTAAGTTTAACAATGTACAAAAATCATTAAGTACTTTATAAATCAATTTGTTTAAATTTCTACATGCAAAGTTGGCAAACAGGATTTCAAGGGAGCTAAGAAAGGAAATATGGGAAACGGCTCGGAAAATAATGCAGTTAGGGACAAGGATGGGCTTGGGTTTAAGTTAAGCAACCGGTTCGAAGCACTTGCTAGTGATGAGGGGGAGCAGGTAAGAGAAACCGATGGGATCACAAGGGATGATAGTGTAAAGGATAGGGAAGTTACAGTTGTAGGTGACTCTCTAGTTATGCATGTAGATAGAGTAGCATGTGGAGTAAATAGGAGCAAAAAATACACTTGTACTATCGAGGAGCAGGGATACAGTATATAACTTATACTATCGAGGAACAAGGGAACAGTATATAACTTATACTATCGAGGAACAAGG